>NC_142028.1:113360995-113633495 GCF_982192425.1 Myodes glareolus
GAAATAATTAGTGAATATTCCATCAAATTATATAGCTATTCCAAGATTTTATAACAAAAATATAAGTCAGATATGGTGGTGTATGAAGGGCAGAGGTTGAACATGAGTTTGAAACTAGCTTGTGCATACCAGAAAGCAGGTGCTATTCTCTATGATAGGGCTACACAGTGAGACAGCATCTCTACAGACACAAAATAAAACAAACAAAACCTCCAGAAAAGAACTACTCAGGTAAAGGTAGTTGCAAATAGGTCTCATGGCCTGTGTTTGACCCTTGTATGCCACATGATAGGAGAGAATTCAGTCCATAAATTGTTCTTTGAACACCACATGTGTGCTTTTGTATACATGTATACACATTTATACTTGAAGCTTTGACACCAAATAGGATTTGTATTGCATTAGTAAGTTGGAAGTTGCAAAGTTATCAGACAGGTGTTCTTTTTTTCTTTTTATTAAAATTAATTTCACTGAGCTCTACATTTTTCTCTGCTCCTCTCCCTGTTTCTCCCCTCCCATTCAACCCTTCCCCAAGGTCCCCATGCTCCCAATTTATTCAGGAGATCTTATCTTTTTCTACTTCCCGTGTAGATTAGATCTATTTTTTCTGTCTTAGGGTTCTCATTGTGATCTAGGTTTTCCGGAATTGTGATTTGTGGATTGATTTTGTTTTGTTTTGTTTTGTTTTGTTTTTGCTTTATGTTTAAAAACAACTTATGAGTGAGTAGATGTGATAATTGTCTTTCTGGGTCTGGGTTACCTCACTCAAAATAATTGTTTCTAGATCCATCCTATTTGTCTGCAAAATTCAAGATGTCATTATTTTTTTAATATTTATTTATTTATTATGTATACAATATTCTGTCTGTGTGTATACCTGCAAACCAGAAGAGGGCACCAGACTTCACTAAAGATGGTTGTGAGCCACCATGTAGTTGCTGGAAATTGAACTCAGGATCTTTGGAAGAGCAGAAAATGCTCTTAACCTCTGAGCCATCTCTCCAGCCCCAAGATGTCATTATTTTTTTCTGCTGTGTAGTACTCCATTGTGTAAATGTACCACATTTTCCTTATTCACTCTTCGGTATATGGGCATTTAGTTTGTTTCCAGGTTCTGGCTTTAGCAAATAATGCTGCTATGGACATAGTTGAACACATGTCCTTGTGACATGGCTGAGCATATTTTTGAATATATAACCAAAGTGGTATTACTGGGTCCTGAATAAGGTTGTTTCCTAATTTTCTGAGAAATTGCCACACTGACATCCAAAGAGGCTGTACAAGCTTGCACTCCCACCAGCAATGCAGGAGTGTTCCCTTTGCCCGACAAGTCTCTCTGGCATAAGTTGTCATCAATGTTTTTGGTCTTGTCTATTCTTACAGTTTTAAGGTGGAATTTCAGAGTTGTTTTGATTTGCATTTCTCTGATGACTAAGGATAAATGGCTGAAAGACACTTAAAGAAATGGCAAACAGGTGTTCTTACAATTTAATATTTGATTCTTATCTTCCTATTAAGGATTAAGAATTCTCATAAAAACAGGAGCTATGATTATTAGATTTTAAATGTGTATAATGTTTGTTGCCTAATAGTAAACGTTCTTTGACATTTTATACTGTGGCAGGGCAAAACCTCTCACGTTAGTCAGTGTGTGATTTGCATGTAGGACAGGTACTCTCCACAGTTTCCAATGTGAGTTCCCAGCAATGGGAGAATCACCAATTAAAAGAGTTTGCGCATGTCACTTTTCACCCCCTCTACTGCCTGTTTCTTCTAATGCACTCTTAATTTCTCTACTTCTGTCTTTGTGCCATGATGGATTAAAGTGAGGCTATGACAAGTGATTTGAATGCCAGTGGCTCGTATTATAATATATCCTCTTTATGTGATTGGAAACACACAACTTTAGTCTAATAAAGGAGGTACAGCATTTTGTCCTGCGGTAAAATTGTCATTATTTCTATTTTGGGATCTGCTGCTCCTGTCTGATTTCCCGTCACTGGGAACTGTTTTGCTCCTCTGTGTCTCCAGCTATAATAGTGAGGATTTGTAACTAGCTTCCTTCAGAGGATGTGCTGGCAGGCTGTTGCAGCGAGCTTCCACATCTTTGCATTATGTTTTCCTCAGACCATTAGCGGAGTCTTCTCCCTCTCTATCTGTGTTTTCTTGTCCCCAAGTAGTGCCCTTCCTGTCACATGACTCCTTGTTTGTTCTGCTCACACATTTGACAGTGCCATAATTTAGAAAGATGACTGTGCACACCAAGCTTGAAAAATAAAAATAAAATTAAATAAAAAATAGGGTATTGAATTACCTTCCAACCTCTGATTTATTCATGAATTCATTGCCAACTACTTATATAAAACACCTCAGGGTATGCACTCAATGTCCTTCTGGAGGGATTAATACAACAGACCAACCAATTTCCAGTTGGATTCAGCAAGCTGCCTTTGCTGAAGACACCTCCCAGAGGAGCTGAAGAACAGCCCAGAGAGTTGTCAGAGATCTCTGGGTTTAACAACTGAGGAATGGGAAGGCAGGAAAACCACCCTGGAATTACATTCAATATTACATCACGGTACTGTCACTGATGACAGAAAAGTTCAACTACCACTCCTGATGTTGTGTTTAAACCCATAGCACTGTAGTGGTTAGGTGGAGAAAAGGGATGTGAAAAACTCAGGATGTGGAATGAGACCCGACATTTTAATTCTGTGGTATTCGTGGCCTGGATGCTCAGGGAAAGAAAACAAGAAGCCTAGAAGCAAGACAGCGCTCTCCCTGGTGCAGAGTTGGATTTAAAATGGACATTAGCATTTCCTTTAGTGCAGACATTACACACATGGCCGAGGGTAAATTTTCTGCCCAAAAGAGAAAGGCCACCAGAATAGCTATAACAGCATGTGTACCAAGATTACATCATTTATTATCAGACAGTAAAACTCATCTTTAATTGGGAAACACAAAGTGAGGAGCTCGCCTATCCCACTTTTTCCTCTCTCAAACTGATGTTGAGAATCCATGTTAGGGTTTAGAACAAAGGTGAAAATAGGTCAAAGGAAAACAAACTCTGAGATTGTATGCAAATAATGTTATCAATTCAAGCAATGTTTCTGTTCATTTTTGGGAGTGGAAGTAGATTTAAACTGGTTATTTTTAAACTAGAATAGAATTGGAAAAAGGCAACCAGATTGTGAGGAATCGAAAAATCATGTCTTATGTTTAATGTTGTCAGAAGGAAATGTGTAGGGGGAACATACTAAAAACATCTCTCAAATATTTAAAGAATTATCACCTGGAAGAGGAAGCAGATAGTTTAGAGAAGAAAGACCAAGGAAGAGCAACAGAAATTCCTAAGCAAAAGAGAATTCTAAAGAGATAGCTTATGCAAGTATTTTATGAGGTAGGTAAATATGAATTTTAATTTTTTATTGTAAAATAGAAACGGGGTTAGAACAAGAATTAGTTTCTTTATTTAAATGGTGTGAACATTAAACAGAACAGATATGGATGTATAGAATAGCTCTTTTTAACTCTAAAATCCTTTGATTCTACCAGATATTTATATTTATAAACTTTCTTTGCATTTAGATACTTTCATGAGTTTCAGTCACTCACTAAGAAAATTTCTAATTTTTGTCAATGTTCTTTGAATTATTTTATGTTCAATTATGAATCCATAGATAATTTATTCAAATAAAAATTGATAATCCTTAAATTGACAATTGTTGATAGTAAAATTTAAAAGAAATACAAAATAGACATGTCAGTGTGGAGGCATAGTTAGATATGGAAGTTAGGCTACACTATCAGATAGAGCTAAGCCAGCTGTTTATGACTGTCAGACTCTAGCACTGCTCTGGTTTTAGAATCTGAAATTAAAGTTGAAGGACAGAATATTTCTCAATCTTAAACATAGTGAATTTTGAGAACCATGGATGAAGAAGGCAGAAAACACATTTTCCTGGATTGTATAAAATATATAAAAGGTATAAGTGATTCTATGGAAATTGAAATATTTAGATATGGATAGTGTGGAGAGGAGAAGAAGGTAGAAGATGAAAAGAAATTTCCAAAAAGGGCACAAACATAATATATATTCACAGAATTGTGGTCTTACATTCTGCCAAACACTGTGTGAGATGTAGATAAGATAAAAAATTAGTGCAATGTGAATTCTATTCATAAGTTTCTTGTATATATGATAATTTTTATGACTTTGAAGTGTTTTACTTAAGAGTAATGGCTGTTGAAATTCATAAGTTAGGCTAAAGAGAAATAATGTTGAAGTCAATTGGACATTTTCCTGGTTACATGGTTAAGCAATGTTAAATTCATTGATGATGTCACATCCATCCTATTTGTGCAACCTTGGTCCTGTTTTAAATTCACAGGTAATTGCTTACAGTAATGTAAATAAAATTGATTAAGCTACAACAGAATATAAGATGAAAAAGTGAACCTGACATTACTCCATTGAGTAGGTCTTTTATAAGCGTTCTTAAATTGGTCCATACAGAAGTATTTTCAGCTATGAGGTTCGAGGTCACACAGGTGGATACAGATAATTCCAATGTACATGAAAACTAATAAACCTACTTAAGGACCATGTTTATGTTTGTTTGCTTGTTGCTTTTTAAGAATCACTATGGGAGAGACAAAAATATATTTTACAGCATGGTTTTGTAGACTTTGGAGATGTAGAACTCTGTGGTCTGTAGGGGCCTCCCAGGATAAGTGAGCTTCACTTGTCAGATTTTGCGTTGTAACATAGTCCCCTCTATTCATTTCCAAAAAAAATGCTGAGGAAGGCAAAGCCCAGAGCAACTCTTTATTCGCATTACTCCTCCTCTGATGTACTGAGCAGTGGAAAACCACACTTAGTACCCAGATTCATGAATAACTTGTAACAAATATGAGCAAGTACTAGAAATTAGCTGGAGACAAGGTAAATAGGGGTGGTGCAAAGTGTAAGACAGACTCTGACACAGCTGGAAGAAATAAAAAAACTTTAAATACAAATTAATAGAACTAGGAAGATATTGGAAATTGATACGGAGAGAAACTATAATCACACACATATTCTGGAGGGGATGAGAACATAATTTAGTGGCCTTTCAGGGAACTTAGAGCAGATCATGTGACTCCACAGGATAGGGCAGCATGAACAATGAAAGAAAGTGTCATTCCCTGTCTACACAGAGAAAACCGTTATTGTGGGGATTTGAAAGAGGTTTGTAGATCGAAATAAGCAATGCATAGTTTACAGATGTGGAAGTAATCGTCTTAAATAGATAAGAATAATTTTATCTGAATGACAAAATATCCTGCCCTGGTTTATGATTTATTGTTAAATTAATGTGGAGAAAGTTTAATATGAACCTAGAAGACTAGTTTTATCAAATTATTTTAATTAATTAGCTTAATATAATTTTATGTTTTTACCCGAGACAAGCACCTTCCCACATTCCAACCAAGTAAGAGAAAAATGCAATAAATGACTTACTTACCAATCAGTTATTTACTGAAACCTTATGCAGCAAGCCATTTGTGGACATCCACAAACTGATTTATAAGTAAATAAAGCCCTCAAAAACCCCTTAGGATCACAGTAAGAGGTTAAATAGTTGTGCAATATGAAATGCTAACTGCCATGGTAAGTAAATGATCTTACACAGTAAAATTCAAAAACTTGCAAGTCACTTTTGTCGTGTGCTCAAATTTGTTTTTAAACTTTCTAAAACTTGAATGTTCTCATGGAGACTGAAGAAAATAAAATTTGAGAATTTTTTCAAATAACTGATTTACTTATTTTTGTTTCTAGATAATTATTGTTTATGAATAGGGACCTATTCTCTAATAAATGCATCTTCACGAGCTGGTACAGCAGACATGCAGCTATCATGAAGGTCAAAAGACCCCCAAAACTTAGTGATTTAACTTAATATCTCCAGGCTTTGTTTTCAGAGGAAAATGCCAAGACATTAAATGAGAACACAGTATGTCCACACTGTCTTTCCTCATAAAAAGCATCATCTATTCATTCATCAGATCCCACAACCTTAGAAAATTTAACATACTACTTCTCTGTTCATTCAGAAGTTCCAGGTACCCAGACAGAGCCAGTTAGCACTATGAGTATATGCAGGGTCTAAACACACATGGACGGTCTAAAATGTCCTGGAACTAGCTTGTCTTCTTTTCTTCCTTTTTCCCTCCCTTCCTTCCTCCTTTCTGTCTTCCCTTCCTTTTTTCTTCCCTTCTTTCTTTCTTTTTCTTTTGTAATCACCCAATGATTTTGGGATTTGGTCTGAATAACAGCAAGAAAATTGTATTACTGTGGACACTGTAACTACCTAAATATTCTCAGCTAGATACAAACCAGCTGAATGAGAAAGAAGACTATTAACCAACATTACTAACTTGGGTAAAAGCAGGCCATTGAAAGGGACCTGATATGTTCTGACACCACAATTCAATCCACTAAACATTTAGTGGAGGTTCAAATAGGTCACCTAAGTGCTTGTTATTGCATTGAATTGCTGAAGCTTTAAAATTGTGCTCTGATGTAAATTCTCCATATTCTATGAGAACAAGGTCAAGTTTGTTTCCAGATAAGTATTTGATACATGTAAGGATGGATTCAGATACCACTTCATTTCTATGAGTGATCGTTGAATTTTATTTTCACATTTTTAGCAATGTTGCTCTAAAAACACATTATGGCATGAAAGTCACAAATTATTAACATATACTTTAGAAAATTATTCACTTGAAAAATCTTTTAAAAATCATTTGTCCCCAATATAGTGTTTTATTTCCCATGACTCTGACAAAGGAAAGAGAGGGTGCATTTAATAAAGTCTAACAGAATGATCTCTGTTAAAACACCCTTTAGTTCCACAGATATGTGCAGATGTGATCCCTGGAAATCTGACACTGTCAGCTCCAGGATGATGTTCTTTGCCTGTGGAACTCAGCACATATTCCAGGCTGCACAGAGACCAGGGTTTTGTATTTTACTTTTCATTGACTTTAGTGCATGTTTATTTTGACATATTTAAACATTTTAATGCCCTTTTTCATCTTTAAAATTCCATGCAAGATAATAGAATTAACTCTTCATAGATCCTCTCTTAGCTGTGACAGTTCCTTAGATCTTGGTTGTGATCATCTTAATAAATATAGAAATGCTAATCAATCTCTTATGTAAAATATCCCTAATTTATCACACATCTGATGATATTATTATTTTTAGAATGGGTTATGCATTTTTCAGAGGTACATGAGAGTATAATTTGTATGAGTTGACTCTAGAGTGCATATTACCAACATTAATGGGTGATATTATTCTTTACTAGCTGGTCATGGCAGCTATTTCAGGTGACTCCAATATGAAGTTATTCCCAAGCTTTACTATTGATGAGGGAATTCTTTTGCATAACTCATGTGTAAGTGATGGGATTTACTTTCCATCATGGTAAAATAATTTATGTAAATTATCTGAGAAATTATTTTGAGAATTTTTTTTCTCTCCTGCTATACTATTTATTTAGTCAGATTCAATATTGGAATCGTTTCTTGTAAATAAGTTGCTGTTGATTCTATGTCCACTCTGCAGATAGAACAAAGGGCTATAGATAAGGATAGCACGTTTTGGAGATTCTTCCAGTCATTTTGTCTGTGTCCTCATCTTAATATTCAGTAAGATAAGGAATTGATACTGACAACTCTACTCTAACATGCCATCATGTAGATTGTTGTCATCAAATAATCCTCTTCCCCAGAGGTGAGATATATGATTGCCACACTTTCCAAAAGTTAGTTAAATACCTACTTCCTTCTACAAATACTTTGCTGCTGGTGTTTTTGCCACTTTAATTCTTTTCAAACATTTTTGAAGCATGTTTTTATGTAAGTTTCTGCAACAATACAAAATCAATAATTAAATTTTATTATAAGACATTATGTATCATTGTGTGTAATATTTTGAAATTTTACTAGAAATATATATTTAGCTTTTTGTTATCCCTGCTAATAATTGTTGTTTTCAGACATTTAGGTTTAAACTGTTCTGGTTTCTATGAAGTGATGACTCAGAATTACTTTAATTTCCATTGTTAGAAAAATGTGAAGCATATCTTCATATTCTAGTTTGCTATCCCCTTATCTTTCCTGATCATGTCTCTTCAGAGATTAAGCTGTTTATTGAATACTTCTTTTGTTAATAAAGAACTTTAAAGTTCTCCATATATTTTAACTAAAAGTCTTTTGTGTAAAGTGTTGCCACAAGTATTTTCATTGATGAGAATGGATTAATTTAGATCAAGTCAGTTTATTTTCCCCTATAATTTTGTCCTGTACCTAAAACATTTTTATATTATACACACCTTTCTCCTTCCAAGGGTTTTACTCCTGTTTTAGATATAACTAGAGCATATCGTGTTAATACATCACTGAACTCTGCTTTGTTCCGTTGATACATGTCTATTCTCTTACAAATATCCCATTGACACAAACTTCACAACTTTGTATTCCCTTCATGTAAGAATGGTTAGATCATCCCAAATATCTTTTTGTTCACTATTATTTAGCTATCATGTGTCCTCTGCTATATACTCACAGATGCGTGTGTGTGTGTGTGTGTGTGTGTGTGCGTGCGTGCATGCATGCATGTGTGTGTGTGTGTGTGTCTTTTAGTAATCCTGTGTGTGAGACTACATGTAGAGGTCAGGGGTCAACTAGAGCTGTGGAGTTTAATTTTGGAGACCAGGTCTTTCACCTTGACCTGGGACTCTTAGATTATATATTTTTATTAGATTAAATTTGAACTGATTGAGCAGATTAGATTCGATGTTTATGGGATCCACTTGCCTCAGACTTTGAAGTCCATTTGTGTCATTTCCTGCCTTTTCATATGGGTACTGAGAATAAAACTCAGTATAGCATTTTGTATTAAAGCCAAGGTTGGAACTCATGTTCTAGCTTTTGCAAGGACAATGACTTAAGCCCTGGCTTTTGGTGTGGATGTTACACATGAGACTCAGGTCTTGACTTTTTCCATGGATGCTGCACGATACGTCTTAGATCCTGATTACTATTGTAGTTGTTGCTCATGTGACTCAGATCTGCAAAGCAAGTACTACCCTCACTGACATCTCTATCCAGACCCATTCTATGTCTTTCGAAGGCCATTTTGAAGCACTTTGTCAAAAACTACAAAAGAATTTGCCAAAATTTGTAATAATATCAATTATATTTGTAGATCATGTTTAAAAGAATTGTATCCTAGCAATTTTAAATTATATAGTCTTTGAACTTGTAATATCTACCCATTTGAACAGTTTCTTTGATGCAAAACTTTTTCTTATATGGCTCCTGAACTTCATCTTTCAGAATATGTATTTCATATTTCTGTGACAATATATTCTTTCCTGCTTTTTAAGTGCCACTTATTAATTCCTCCTTAGCAGTAATACAGATTTAACATCTTGAAAATATGTCTTTTGTCTATCTGTAGTCACATAGATACTGTGGATTTCAGAGATGCAGGACTTATTTTTACTCTAAATAAGAAGAATAAATATAGCTTTAAGGCTGTGGTACATGTGGCTGTGACTAGCACAGGATCTCACACCAAGTGAAAATTTACTAACGCTAATTAAAATTTCACTGGCAAAAACATTCATGTAAATAGTGACAAAATTTTACTGAAGAAACATTGATGTAAACACTGAATTTATTGTTCATTTGGAAAATCCTAAGTAAAATATTTTCTTTAATAAGTCTTGTTTTTAATACTCTTTATCTGTCTTGTACTGATGTGATTTCTTGAAGAGATGTATTATTGTACATTATGTATTTTTTTTACTTTTGGTATTACTTTCCACCATAGCTTTACTACATAAAGAAGGAAAATCACTCACCTAAATGCACATATCATGCCAGATTTTATCTACAATATTACAGAGATGCTGATCTCAACTTAAAGTACACTCTATAATAAATTTTGTGAAGTAAGGAGTATATAAAATTACTAAAAAAAATTCAGCGTCTTGTTTCCTTGACCTTTTTATTTCCCGGAATTATTTTTTATATAAATAGAGGTAAAAGAATAAGAGCATTTGAAAATCCTATAGAGTAACAATAAACCTGGTGAAATTGGCAAAACTGTTTGAAAGAAGTAAGCAAGAAGAACAAACAATGCTGCAGTTGAGCTACAGGGACCCAAGTAAATTATTTTCCTCATGATTGGCACTTGCACATATAATACACTTAGGTCTATAATTTAATTTTCTTTTAAACAAAACAATGGCCTTTTGTTGTTATTTTACATTTCTAAACTTCATATTGAAAGGTTTCTCTCAATAGGTCTGATTGCACCTTGGAAATACATGCTTGAACAAATGCCAGGACAGTGAAGTTACATCTTCCACTGTTTTACTAAAGTATCATTCTTTTTATTTTTTTATCAAAAATTTCCACCTCCTCCCATTTTCTTCTCCCTCCTCCTATTCCCCCTCCCTCTCCAGTCCAAAGAGCAATCATGGTTCCCTGCCCTGTAGGAAGTCCAAGGTCCTCCCCCCTCCCTCCAGGTCTTGGAAGGTGAGCATCCAAACAGACTAGGCTCCCAAAAAGCCAGTCCATGCAATAGAATCAAAACCTAGTGCCACTGTCCTTGGCTTTTCAGTCAGCCCTCATTGTCAGCCACATTCAGAATCCGGTTTGATCACATGCTTGTTCAGTCCCAGTCCAGCTGGCCTTGGTGAGCTCCGATTAGATCAGCCCCACCGTCTCAGTGGGTTGGTGCACCCATCGCAGTCCTGACTTCCACGAGCCTACTGCATGCTGGGAACTTTTATATAAATATACCTAATGCCAATTATGCACAATTTCATTTGCACATTAAAAATTATCAGATTAGTTATTTTAATGTGGAAAATGAAGCCAGCAAAAAATAAATGTATCAACTTATATATTTCCTCAAGAAATTCCACAATTGTCAAGGAGTATGATTTCCACATACTTATTTATTATTACTGTTTTCATTTTTGTGTTCCTGAGAAGGAATCACTGTCTCCTGCAAACATAACGTTGATTTTTTTCTAATTGAAATCAACCTTTACAGAGTTGAATGCAAAGTCATAGTGCATGGGTAGATACAGTGCTATGCCTGCCAGAATTGCATATTACAATTCTGAATAACTGTATCTGCTTTTGTGAGAAAAGCAAAAAAAACGATTCTCTCAAAAGAAATTCTGGGAGCATCTCCACTAGAGCTATTCACAACTGACAAATTGTCAAGGAGTTGGAAAGGCATGTGGAGGGGACAATCCAACTCCAATCGAGAGCCTGGGAAGGCAGCACAACCCAAACCAGGAAGGGGCTAATGCTCATGGCGTGAATCCTGCATGTACTAACGTTCTGGAATTGTAATTGTGTGTCACAAAGCAGGTGGCATTTTGCTGGCACTGTGTTTACTGTGAGGTTCTTGTGACCTTGTCTTCTTATAGTGTAGTTTTCTTTCTAGTAGGTTGCCAGCTTTTGCCTGTTAGCACTTGGAAGTCAAGGCAGATGCACTAACTCCCTGCTATCCCACATTAATGAAGGCTGAAGAATGCCACATGCCGAACAAAGACACTGAAAGCCATGTCACAAAGGCACTGTGGGCATCGAGCAAAGCCAAATTGCCAAATGGAAAGGTCTAAATGAAAACTGGCATTCTGAACAGGACAAAGAAACTCATCCTGTTGGTTGTAAATGATTATAATGGTAAACAAACTGGTTAATAGGAATAAGATGAAGCTGAAATAAGATTAAAGATGGACCAGAGATTTTCAAAATAACTTTAATTATTGCTACCCTTCTTCCATATGGGTATGCTGCATATATCAAGCGAATCGAATGCTTGCTGCACACCGAGTAAAATGGGAATTCATCTCTGATCACATTCTTCTTACATTCCATGCTGTTTCCACTGTCGTTGGTCTTTCAACATGCTCTAGCTTGGTAACAAAAACGTTATTCAACCAGAGCAGACACAACAGGCACAAAGGTAGAGTTTTCATTACCTGATTTGTTCGTCCAGTCAGATGCAAAATATTGACCTGCAGAATAGGAAAAGAGAAAAGAAACATGACTGTGCATGTCAAAGTCCTTTTATTCTGGTCTTGGGACTGTAGCTCTCTCTCACCTCTGGTATACCCTCACATAATCAAAAGAAATTCAAATGTTGGTATGGAAAAGCATGGATTTGTTTTATAGCAATTCTATCTTTATCGTATAATTTATAAAACAATTAAAAGACAGAATGCCTTGTCTTTGGTGTCATTCACCTTGTAGACAACCAGAATGGGCTTACATTTTATTCTTCAATGGTAAAGCGAAAGTCAAGAAAGGCAATCATGTCCTATTATCTTCCCCAGACTTTGTTAGAGAGTAAATGGCAAATAATCTCATATTCTTTATCTGAGGTGTTCTCCCACAGTGGACTTGGATTCCCAAAAAGCAGAAAGAGCTCTGCAAATTGAACGTGTTTCTGGAAGTTGCAGCTAATCTTTGGATTAATTAAATCGGTTCCTTGTTTCCAAATTGAGAATACCTAAAACAAAGGGACCCAGGGCTGTATCTGTGGGGCTGGAGTGTAGCTGACTGGGGAAGAGTGCTTGCTTAACATGCATGAGGACAGGAGTTCCAAACTCATGTGCTTGGGTGAAAACCCGCCCGTTGTTGTACATGAGAATTGTGGCCAGAGGAATCCCAGCATTTGGTGATTGTCAGCCTAACACCAGGTACAATGGAGAACCTTCTTTTAATGTAATAAGGTAGAGAGTGAAAGCACAGGACATCATAAACCTTCTTCTGGCTTCCATGTGCACACATATATGCTACATGTATATCATACACATAAGCTGCATGTGCCTATTTACATATAGTCACACAACAAAAGAATTAAATCAAGAATAGGTCTGAAATACAGAAAAGAAGTTTGGATTGGGGTCTAGAAAATACAGTTAATTATCAAATTCCAACATGCATCTATTTGTAACTTCAAAATCAGTGGTATCACATTGGTGATTTGAATTGGTTATGACATGATTATTTACAGCAGAGAAAGTAGAATACTATACACAGATATTCTTAAAACCTTTGTTAGATCATCACTTTGTCTACGAAATTAATGGTCAAGATTAGAGGTAGAAAGTGAAAATGACTCATTTTGAAATCTGACCCAGGTCTATGATCATTGGCTCTGCTTTGAGTTTATGTTCCTAAATATAGTCAACTGATCTTACTTTTGTCTCAGTATTTTAGTATCATAGGTTTAAGTACTGATGTAAACTGTGAACTAGATATTCATGGTAAGGTTATAAGGGCAGCCTCGCCTACTTTGAGCCCCTTTGTTTCTAATTTTTTACATGAGTGAAGTTTCAGTCACATTAGTTTTTGGAAGATGAACGGCATTAGAAAAATAATTCACAAGCCAGATATTTTTTAAAGTAAGGGCCTTTAGAAACAGGTACCATTGTAATTCTAGCCATTTCCTGTTACTACATAATACAACCCTGCAGAAAATCCAGCTAAGAGAATACTACTTTTGCCAAATTGAAGTAACAGGAGGTAAATGGCAATGCTCCCCTCCAAAGAATCCATAGATTTATAAATTGTTGGAAGCACAGGGTTTTGCTTTTTTCTGTTTCCTATGACTTGCAGTGCCAAGCTCTGCAGTCCTAATTTTATCCTGGGGCATCCATTCAATACTTGCTTGGAGAGAATAGTGCCACCAACTGCGTCCTATAAGCACTGCCAAGCATCAAAACTTCTTTTGCCTGTTTGGAAAAGAATATGTTGCAAAGAACAGCTATGACACCACAATAAGGTTTCCTTTAAGAAAACTACCCATCTTCACACGGAGATGGAAGTTTAGGAGTGATATTTTCATAGGAGATGTTTTATTACAACATTTAGAAACAAAGGTTATGATATAATATAATAAATACTAGGAAATCTTCAGTAATACACAAGACCATAAATAATACTTATATTAAAACCAACAACAGCTTCGTGAAAAAAATACACACCAAAACAAAAAAATTATGAAAACTTGTATTTAATTAATAAAAATGTGAATAGGTCTGTATAATTAAATTCTGTGATGGTTGCTCAGATACCTTTCTACATCATTAAAAGATGTAGAGAAAGTCAATTGGGTCCATACTGGAAAGAACCATACATCCGCGGGAAGTGCTCCATGAATGATTATTTCATGTTAAAAATTATAACTTTATGTTGTCTCAAATCAACTGGACATAATGAGCTACTGAATGCTAAACATGCTAAACTAAAATGTACCTGTGACATGTACACATTTTCAAAGCATGGTAATGCAATATGACTAATGGGTCTCTCAACAAAATATGATTAATGGGTCACTCTTCAAGGAACAAACCAAGGTTGTGCATCCAGAAACCATTGAAATAGGTGTTCAGTTCAACCATGCATCTTTTGCATGTGGAAGGAAAGGCTTTGAGTCTGCCCTTGAGCTAGTAATAAAACATTTTTCAGGAATCTTAATAATATTACCAGTTGCTTCCAAAACTGTAACTGTCAAAATGAAGAGAAGTGCCAAGAGTTCATGTAATAGACTGTTCACTTACTGAGAACAACATTTGTCTCTAAACTTCAAGAGGAATGACATTTTTGCTTGGAGATATTACCAACAAAAACCTTAAATATTTTGGCTCAGGATGCCTTCCTCTTCGTAGTCTACAAAGTAGTAGGTTGAGGAAATTCGTCATTAGTATTGTGGTATGTTAAACTCAAATGAATACTGAAAAATCGGCAGCACTTTTTAATAGAGAAGAGTTTTCTTAGTTCCTCAGTTGGAATTTCCTTAATTTCTTGATCATTTACAAATTTCTCTTTTCCAACAATTCTAGTAAACCATTTCAAAAATTTCCAAACATCGCCATATTGTTTGGTATCTGCATTAGTTTTATAATCCTTGCTATTCTTCTAGATTGTCTACATGTTGGCAAGTATTGCTAGGTGTTAGCAGCTAACCTTTACAATAGATATCTGCAAATTCTCTAAAAGCATATTGTCCCTGGACCAAAAGGGACACAAATATATCTGACCAAATATATGACTTTAGGCTGGAGATGTGGCTTATCAGTGGAGCATTGCCATAACAGAGAAGAGGTCCTGTGTTCCACCCCAAGCAACAGAAAGATGTAGGGAAGGTTGTTTGCAGTGAAAATGGTGAAGAATTATGGAAAAAAGTCAAATGGTCTGGTGGAGCAAACAAATAAAACAGACACTGCTGAAAAAGCTAATGGATTTTTTGCTTCAAAGCAGGGAAAGTGAAACCATCTGCCCATGACAAAGCTGTGTGTTATTTTGTGAATTTTATTTTCTTTCTTTCTTTTTTTTTGGTCAAAATTCTGTGTTCTATATGACTAGTAGACAATGACAGAAAGCAACCATGGATCCAACTGACTTTGTGCAGCTCTGCACCAGCTACCATGGATTAGAGTTGTGGTCTCAAGCAAGAAGTGTGTGCAAACTGGAAAATTATGAGTCTCTGGATCTCAGCAAAGCATTATAAATGTATATACCCACATCACAACAGAGTGGGGGACAAGATAACTCATTTGAAAGCTTTCAAGACAGCGCAGCATTACAAAAAATGCTCATTTCTGTGTGCATGGAGGAGAAATTTTATTTCATACTCAATTGGAGATTTTTGATTCTTAATTAAATGTTATGATTCAGGTCAGCTCCTGGGTATATAAGCTGCTAAGTGGAAGACAGTCTGGGGTGGAGTTTTGATTCAAAGTTAACATTTGTTTTAATATAGACAATGGTGACTGAGACTATAAAATAGCATCTCTGGCTTTGGACTTGAGTTCTTATGATCTAGCTGCTTAATATCTCTGAAATTCATCTTCCTTTCCAGAAAAGGAACAATGCTTTGGAAATAATAAGAACAAACTTACAATTTGGAGAGAGTTAAGATTAATGAGTCTTGTGAACTCCTTGTAATATAATATATATATGTATTATGTATATGTGTATATATGTGATATATAATATATATGTGTATATATGTGATATATAATATATTTGGTATATATTATATATTTATAAATTATATTACGTATGTCAGAGAACATACTCTCTCCTCCTCAGAGACATGAAAGCATACAACTGTAAGCAAAAGTTTCCAAGTCCTGAGCACTCTCAAATAATCATTCAGAGGCTTAATATTGATTTCAAATGCCCAGCTAATAGCTCAGGCTTGTTACTTCCTAATTCTTACATTTCAATTGACCAATATGTCTCATCTATGCAGTAGCTCATAGTTTGTTATCTCATTTTCTACACATCCTGCTTTCTCAGCGGCTGGCTGACATCTCTCTGCCTCCACCCTCTATTTTCCTATTAGCCTCAGTATGATTGCTGAGCCCATACTTTTTTTCCTGGCTTTTGGTCAACCAGCATTTTATTAAACCAATTGCAGTGGCAAATCTTTACAGTCGACAAAGAGAGTTACCATAGCATAAAACATTTACACACATTTGACTTCCCACATTTTCATTATTTTAGCAATTATTTTGGGTCATCTGGATTTTAGAGAATCAATTATTCAAATTTAGCAAACATTAGTTATACAACTAATTAGTTATAGCTTCAGCTGTGCACTGGTATAAAAATACAATATCCCTTCCCCACAAAGACTTTCAGGAGAAAAGAATTAATAAATAGTTTAGCAATTCTCTGTTGTACAGGACCTAATTAAATAAAAGTCAGCATGAGTTTTCAAAAGCTGGAAGAGAGCTGAATCTAGTGACACAAGCCACCAATGCCAGCTACTCGGGAAGCTGAGATAGGAGCACTTCAAGTGCAAGGTCAGGATGGGCATTTAATGAGAGCCAGTCACAAAGACCAAAATGAGGGCCAAGGGCATAACTTAGTAATATAGTGCTTGTTTGTTATAAGTGAAGCTCTAAGCTCAACACCTAACAACCTTAAATAAAAATAATAAGAAAATATTGAAGGAAAACAATAAGTATCAGACAGGAAAAAAGCAGAGGAACATTTATATTATGGGTTAAAATATTAATGAAGATAGCAAAAGATTTGAATCAGTTCAAAAGTCATCTTATTGCTATTCTCCATGGGGTCTCCTTGGCTCTGTCAATCTGCTATGATCATAGAGCAAAGTTATCATTAGAGAAGTTTGCTCTTGCAGTAGATGTGAACTAATACAGAGACTCACAAATGGACAATATGCAGAGCATAAGAGACTATGGAGGACTCAGTCCTAAAGAGAACATCCCTGTAAAATGCATCCCCTCAGGGTTCAAGAAACTATCCAAAGAGGAGGCTGAAGATGGTAATAGTAATAGCCAGAGTGGATGGAAGACACAAGAAAACAATAGCGTACAGACACAACAGAACTAACCATAACAGGGATCTCACAGAGACTGTGACAACAAGCATAGGTTCTACACAGGCACAAGTCACACAGGGTCCCAGGACATAGAGGCAGAAGTGAACACAAATTCCCATCACTAACCAAGAAGATATCTCCAACTGAAAACTGTTTGTGAAATAGAAATTAGTTTTCTTCAAAGGATTCTTACTGGATATGCAAATTACACTTAAGGACAGGCCCCGTGGCAAGCAATAGATGGACAACACAATAAGAAATCCATGGTAATTTTGGAGGTTTTAGTCTCATATTACTTTCTATAGGGAATTTTATAAACTGATTTTTTTGCTTGTAAATTATGTTTATGTGTATTATATATTATATTATAAAAATATTATGATATATATATATATATATATAACAACAAACTTTGTGTTTTTAATCTTTCTGAGTGTGATTCCTGTGCTTTTTTTATTGCTGCTGTTCTGGTGGGTTTTGCCTGTTTGTCTTATAAAGAGAGAAAGAACAGAGGTATAGAAGTTAGTTGACTATGTGGGAGGATCTGGAAAGCAGTGAAGAAGGGGAAGCCATGATCAGAATATATTGCATAAAAATGACTTACAATAAAATAAATGGATAAAGAACAGGAGTAAATGAAGAATAACAAATGAACATTCATTTCAAACTAAGAAAAACTCCCAACCAAGCATATCCAGAAAGTTTGTGAACAACTTTGGAGGAAACATTCATTTATAATATTTTAAATTGAAGACTACCCAATGAAAGCTAAACATTCAAAGGTTTTCCTGATACATCTGAGAGTTTATTGGCACTCACATTTTCTCTTAATTGGACGCTATCTCTAAACCATAAGGATAAGGTGTAATTTTCAACCAGAATCAACTTTCATTATCTGGTAACATTGATATATGAAACCTAAGGGCTTTGTCAATAATAATTTATCAAGTTTCAGGTATGTATTATTAAGTCCATAGAATAGAATCCTGTTGTTCTATTAAGTATGCAGTATTTTGATATCTTATAGAGAAAGAGTGGTTCAAGGATATAAAGTATCATATGCAGCTTTGAAGAGAGTTAGAAAAATGATTGTTTTTGCTCCTGAGCTATCAGTGTTGAGTTCTGTAATTTTATTCTTTAGCTGTGCAGTAAAAGGAATTCAGGCTGTCCTTCTGAGCGCTGGAAGAAAGTGTGTCCTATGTTTTAAATTATGTTAAGCCACGTGTATGAGGCATGCTACTGTCTTCTGTTACTTATTTGTATGTTTTATTATGCATGGGGTATGCACTTTAAAAAAAGAACTTATGCTTCATGTGTAAGACATTTTATTTCTAATACAGTCATCTGTTATATATTATATAGTTAGAATAAAGAAATAACTGAAATGTGTTATAAAAATAATAAATTTATTGCATGAGACCCTTTTCAAAGAAGGAGAAAATGAGCATGAAGACTGAGAGGAAATTTATTTTTAAAGTTTGCCACACTAGATACTAGGATCTGACACAACCATAATTAGTATTTAGATTTTCAATCCTTACTGCAATATTCCTTAATTTTCTGTTGTTCAAAGGTACCTTAATATCATTAAACAAAGTTTGACATTGACAACTAATATTAAGTGAGAGAAATATTAAGACACAAGATGGAAAATATGTTTTCCTTTCCCTTGGGCAGGCTCACACTTTACAACTTCAGTACTTACGTCAGTGTCATTTGGTTGACATTCTGACAGAAGTGGGACAGTTGAATTTTTGTTGAATGTGCATTTTGTTTTTGTTGAGCTCAACCTTTTTACACACACAGCATATCAGGACACTTGCTTTATTCAGTAGCACAGACTGACTTTATATGGCAGATTCCTATGCAAGTTTGCCGAATTTTGCTTCCCTGAAGACCATCTAAGGATGCCATTAATTAATATGCTTTACTGAAGCTTTCAGATAAAGAGATTCTTCTTCCACTGTCTTTTCTTGATCTATTCATTCTAGGGGCAAGAACATGCTTGCAGGGTAATGACAAGAAACTGTATTGTTGTATCTTTCCTTTCCAGCTTATTTCCTATTTAAAAGATGAATGGGAGCAAGCTGGAAATAGACCTGAGGTGAGGCTTCAAACTAAGAATATACATAGGACAAGACTCAGAAGTCCCAAGATGAAAATTGTTAAACCTTTGGGGAACATAAGTTCAATAGATTGTCAGGAGAAACACTGTGAAATATTTGGAAATGACTACTTTACAGCTCTCTTACAGAAAAGAGGCTGTAGAAAACCGGTAATGTTACAAATGATTCCTAGAAAAGCAAATAAGTGTTGTCTAGTAGAATGTAAGTGATTATTGCCCCGTGGAGAGAGAAGTCTTTTTTTCCTGAATTCATCTCAGGACTTTTGCTGCTCAGATATGTGGTTACTTGAGTCTCCTTGAGCTCACTGTACTGTCATTCACTATTAATTAATCAGTTGCATAACTTGAAACCATATTTTTAGGGTTCTATCCAAGTAGTGATTTTTGTCACTTACATATATCGACAGTATTTATGATGAGTCTAAAATCCTAGTGTGCATTACAATCCCATGGAGAATGTGATGAATTGTACCTCACTTGGCTCTCCTTCCAAAGTTTGTGATTCAATATTCCTGGAAGGAGACCAAGAATTGACTCTTCTAGCAAGTTTCAGATAGTAGCTATGCTGCAGGTTCACAGACCATATGGCTGGCTTCGGTGGGAGAGACAGCAGTCACTGAAGTCAATCGTGCCTCAAATCCTTCCTTTGTAGATCAGTACAAAGATCCTCCGTCTAGGAACTAATCTGCCATCTTACACTTCTTTTCAGGTCTCTATGTGAATAAAAGTAAATAGTCCTGTTGGTTTTTTCTTTAGAGCTGCTTCAATCAGTCTCCTACATCTCCCTACTTGGGCATTAGAAATACTGGCAGTCTTTATGAAGCGGCATGGTAGGAAATTGAAAGATAGCATAGAAGGCAGAATAATATTCACTTTAGACATATTATGTAGCTAATTACTCTAGTGTGTGAACTTAGCCTTCAGAGCAATGTCATTTGAGCTGAGAAAAATACGACTAGGTAACTGCAGGATGTGTGTAAAGTGAACGTGGGTAGAGAAAGAAAAGCATCTAGATGCTGAGCGATGCAGTCTGAAATAAACATAAGTGGCAACCTGCTTCCCTAAGCTCCAATATTCTCTGCATAATAGACCCATCCCATTCTAATTTCTATAATTGACTTTCTCATTGGGAAAAACAGTATATTTTTCTTTTTCGCTCCGTCCTGTTACAGGATATGCATTACCTTTCCATATTGTCTCCGAAGAATTCAGTTGCATTTTCACTTTAAGAAAGGAGGGTAGCTCTCTAAAGTACTAAACAATCATGTCTTTTATTATAGCAAAAAGGAAAATCTTTTACCCATAGGTGGATACTATATACTGATCCCTACAGTGTGAGGATTGTTTTCCTTCTGTATCTTCATACTTCCCATGAAGAAATAGGGAGAAATGCAAGATCTGTTGTATGTTACTGGTAATGGAAAGACAGACCCGGAACTTTCAAATACTTACAAGCCTTTTGTGAACTCATAAAACATAAGGTAAATTAAATCTAATTAGCATGTGATTTGTCATGTATTTAGAGGTTGGTGGCAATTAAGAGATGCAATTTGCTTTTAACACTGTATTTCTCTTTTGTGTACATTAAAAACATGACACATTTCTAGGAATCTATGAAATTACAATGTTGCACTCTAGTGGCCAAAGGAAAATTAAGGTTGTGTATCATTTCTGTAAGGTTTTCAAAGTTTTTTACACAATTTGATCTGCATTCAATTTAAATAAAAGATTAGTAATGCTCCTTTGCAGTGAGGAAAGGATTATATGCTATTTTAAGGGATTATATGTTATTTATTGTTCCACTGTGAATGGGACAATGCCACAAAGCCAGTTTACAATTAATAAATAAGTCTCTTCTTCTGTCTTTCTGTTCTTTATTTTTCATTCTTTTTCCTTTCCATCTCTTTTAATGAACAATTCCTCAGTTTTCAATCTTACATGAGCATAAAATTTGACCTTAAGTGCTGAGAATAAGATTTGATGCGTTATTGTGTTGTTTCTAAAGGTATGACAGAGTTCTTTTTCTGTGGCATGTTATTTAGCAGTAGTTGCTAAAAGTTATTTAGCAACAGTCTTATAGCCATATCTTTTTATGGCTCTGGAATATTGGTTGTCTGAAGAATGACATACCAGAAACATCTCACATAGAAATTCACAAATGCTTTTAACTGATCAATATTCAAAGCTCAAAGCCTGAGGAATAAAAGTACACGTGCTATATAATTATCATATATAGGTATTTTTTCTTTCTGAATACCAGTGATATTTTGAGACTGTGATGTTTGTTTCTGTTGTTCTAAATTTCACATTAGTGATTCATGCAGTGTTTTGAATTTCCTAAAATAATTTACTATAACAAATACTCATAAAAATATTCATAGGGGGCCTTAGAATATTTCTTATATTGATTGCTTGAGCATTAGTTCATGGTCAGACACAGATAAATATTATTTTACATTTATATTACTTACAAATTATGTAGGATTGAGTCAAATATTTGTTTATTTTCTATTTTCTTATCTGGTGTTATACTAATTGTCAAAAAAAAGTACATAAAACACAGGCTTATAAACTGTTGAAATATCAGCACTTGATTTTTCTACCAGATAATATAAATATATAATGGCTCATGATAAGATATATTATTCTTGAACTTTTCTTATAAACCAAGTTGAGACTGCAAGAAAACTTTCACACACTTATGGCTTAGGGTTTTCCATATTGCTATAACTAATGCTTCCAGCCAATAACTTCCTTATGTGAGGAAGTACTCCAACAGATACCCACAGTTTTATCTCTGACCTCCCATGAGTCCATGCAACCAAATGTTTCTCTTAAACTTTCCCAATTGGAATACGTCTTTCCATTGTTCTCTAGAATGGAGATGCAAAGAACTGGCAGGCAACAGAACATGGACATGTGTGAAGTGCTTCTAATCTGGCCATCTAGTCAGTTATACCTCACTCTTGAGACTCAATTAACAATTAGTGATCTTATGTTTGGATTTACAGTTTTAGGCCAATGATTAGTGCATCTAGCAAAGAAAACTAGGCTGAAATATTTAAGTCCACTCATTCTCTCTGATGGACACATGGAAATTTTACTAAATTTAACTAAGTACACAAATACCCAATAAACACAAATGAATCTTTTTTAATGTATTATGTTGTACTCAAATTAGCTTCATACAGACACAGAAACAGGGGCACCAATCGATTCTAAGGATAAAGATATATGATTTCAATGGTAGTATTTTCTTTTCAAGCAACATAATTAAACCAAAATGTTAAAATATAGAAGCAAAAAGAAGTGGACCCTGGAATAGCTAACATACTGAATGTAGGATCAAGAAACAATATGTGCTGACCAAAGGAACTGCACTTGAGCAAGGATGTCAGTACTATAAACCCTATAAACTGTGAGTTTTTCAAAAACTCCACTAAGTAACTATCCTAAGAAACAAGGGCTCTAGGAATGTTTCAAATTCTTCCCAGAGATTACTGGAGTCATATTGCATTAAATACCATCCATGTAGCCTAGTCAATACAGAAAGGTTGACAGCAGGCGCTGTGTTACAGAGGTCTATGGAAATCACTTGGAAACATGAGCGAAAATAGAATAAGCTCAGCAGGAGAAAGAGTGCTGAGCTGTCAAACCTGCAAATGCCAATTAGCCTCTTGTTCCCAATTTCTCAGCACTATAGCTATACTCATGTATTTAAATTTTAAGAGTAGCCACTTTCAAAAAAATGTCATTATCTTCCATAACTCCCCAATAAAATTATCCAAGGAAGAAGACTTATTATCTATATCACTGCCATGTGACACTATTATACTTATTAAAGTCTTTAATAATTCTAGTATTTTTGCTTTATTTATAATGAGCCACAGATACATAATATTTAAATATTTAAGGAACAGTTAGCTTCAGAGCTACTTCCTATAAACATTGTTCAGTTCATAGTTCTGTTAAATTGTTCACACGTATACTACAGAGAATCTTATGACAGTTGTTTTCTAAAATATATTTTGACCACGACTTCATCATTATTGTATTTGATGCTTAATGTTCATTCAGGCATTGGATCTGAGAACCAGAAAATCTCAAACATAATCAAAAGCTTTGGTACTGAGTGAATCAAAGATCCAGAGAGGAACACGTGTGATTGTCCTCAACAGCTGGATATGACTGCATATCTTTGCTATTGATTCTCTAAGCAGACTGTGAGCATTTGACTGTTGTTCACAAGAGTTCATTTTGTCAGCTAGATTTATGGCTTTGTATTAATTGCGGGTGTATGCAGTCAAAAGCCCAGATGTATTCGTTGCATAAAAGGCAATTCCGAGGCGTAACAGAGCAGGTTAGATTAGAACTGTCTTCCCTGGAAATGGTATGTGGGCATCAAGAGCGCTACTGTATCAGAATCTTGTCTTATTTGAATAAGATTTTGTTTTACCAAGTTAATCAATTTAAAATAAGATGACAAAATAACTATGTGCTCTAATCAAAGTATGGATAATTTCCTTCTTTCAAAATACAAGAAACTTTGATATAAAATAGACAAAAGCAGCGATATGGTGGTAGGAAGAGTGAAAATTAGGAAGGAAAAGAAAATGAAATATACTTGAGTTTGAGAGTGACCAGTCTGTATGTGTGTTGGGGATGGAGGGTAGAAACAGACTAACAGAGGCTTAGCCTAAATGGAGCTTGACATGACCAAAGCCTTGATTTTGGACTTCTCTCTTTCACAAGCATTGAAACATTAGATTTCTTCTGTTCTGAGACAGTTGTTATTCAACCCTAAGCAAATATGTACATGGCATGTAAACATTGTAACTAGAGGTCTGCCGCCATTTCTCTGCCAATAGCTTCTTATTTCCCTGTTTGGTGGATCACCTTCAATTTTCAGGCTGCTCTCATGTTGTCATGAGATGGTCTCAAAAGGAGTTCCCCTTTACCTCAGTAAACCAGAGAAAACTTCTTATCTTTCCTCTTTTTCCTTCTCCCTTTATTCTCTGCTTCTTCCCTCCCTCTCTCCCCCTCTCTTTCTCTTAATCTTATAAGTATAAGATTATAATATAATATAATGGTATATCAAGAACTTCTGCTGATATGACCAACCTCTAGCATGTATCATGGGAGACAAGTGCTGACTGCCATAAACCTTGGTCTATAAGCAACTACTAGTAAATGTGGATTTATCATACTGGATATGGAGAGATTGATACTAATATCTTGGGTTTATTAGAACCTCTGGTGTTTGCTTAAAATCCAGAATTAGAATGATTTACAGGGGGTAATCTGCATCTGAGAAGGCCAATATTCATTTTAAGGGGAAAGGAGATAATCACAGGATACAAACATCATCCCATTATTTTTAGCATATAGGCACTAGGACATGTACACATTATTTAATGTGTTTCACAGTATGGATGCCTTCTATGAACATTCATATGTAGCATAAATATCCTGGCTTTCTGAAGTCACCTTAAAGGCTTGGGGCATGAATTCTAAATAAATTTTGCTTCCAACTTCCAACTTGTCATTTATCTTCAGCTCTGAGGACCCAGAGCATGAGTCAAACGTTGCTATTAGGCACAAGTCAACTCAATTCCCAATTTCAGATCATATGTCTTTCAAAAAAAAAACATAAAAAAATACAGTCCTAAATTACTTCTTTCTAACTAATGTCTGGACGAATGAGCTGCTGCTTTCAAGCTAGCAGTTCCTCCCATGCACTGGTGGCTTGTCTGCAATCTCTTTGTGTTCCCTTCCTGTATTGCACTACTTCTGTCATGTCTTCCATGCCCCCTGTTTCTTACTGGACTCAAGTCAGTAGAGTAGAAAATCACTGTTAATAATGGTTCTAATTTATGGTGACTGTCAATGGGTAATTATTGCACAGCCATTTGGAAACTTGAGACATATGAGAAAAAGAAAGTGAACCTGGAGACACTTAAGAGATCTTTTCATGTATCGGGATTTGGGACAAGGAAACTACTTTCCCAACTCCCAGGTTACTGTCTTTTTGTATCTTCATTGTCTCATCCTTCATAAAGATTACAGTTTTGCTTATGCTTAAGTTTTTTTTTTCCATTTGTTACAACTTCACCTATTTTTATCACCAGAAAAATGAATAAGTACAAGTTTCAAGGTTCAATGATTTACAAATTTTAAGAAAGATTCTAAACCCTGCTGACGAGTACATCCAATAATAGTTAAATAGTGAGCCTGAAGAGTTAATTTGCTTGCATAAGAGCTTAATTAATTGTCCAGATACACTTCATACACAGAGAAATATGCCTCATTAAATACTTTTATGACGAGTTACAATACAGAAGAACATACCAGGGTTGATTTTTTGTTACTCTGGACTTCTCTGAATCACTGTTACTTTTTGGAAGACACTGGTGTTTCCTACTGGACGTGAATATTCTCTGAAGAATGATAATACCCCTTATTTCTCCAATTCTGTTAAGAAACTGTATTGATTTCATAATACCTCATTACTCCAGTTGTATTTAAAAAGTCTACTGATTAATATCCCTACAAATACTAAAATGGAAATGTTAGCAGAGGGGATTGCATTAGACGCTTTTAAAATAAATAGATCTAAGACTAAAGAAGTGTTGCTCGGCGATCTCTCTCTGGAAACTCTAGAAAGAGATTACCTTACAAGGCAGCTTTGTTTTCTTAAAGATTTCTGCACTTGCGGCTTTCAGCTAGTCAGATTCTCATATAAAAATGACTGTATTTAGTGAATGATAACTTAATAACTTCCTCTCAAAGGCCAGACAATACAGCATAGAACATACATTAGACACTTATTTATCCATATTTATGTGAACTACGCCTAAACACATACATAAATCAATTCTATTATGTTGCACACATCAGATATTTATGAGACAATAAAACTGTCTGACTTATGTTAGCCAGTTGGATCAAATCTCATAAACTCATATTCTTGCCATGTCCAAAACATGATGAGAATGTCCAAAACATGACGAGACTGTTGGACTTAGGAACACATTTCTTAATTTTCTTATTTATATCTGAGACTTGCTAGATCTGTCGCTCCAGACAGTTTAATTCAAGTCTAAAGTCCCATTTTTCCACACGTCTCCATCCACATGTTGAAATAAAGTAGCATCTCCTTCATTAGCGCATGGATAAGGAGGATATTAAAGGAAAGCTTTGGCAAAACTGTGACATTAGCAAGTATGTAATTAATAATTAATGTGTGCACATTTGTAAATGTCAATTTTAGTTCATCAGTAGAAGCACATTAATGTAGCTGATGTGAAAGAAAGCTGCAGCAGACCTGAGAAAGAGGCAAATATCTTAGCACAGGATGCTAGTATAAAAGTACCAGGGGTTAGCTGGCATAAAAACGAGTCTTCTGTCTTACTCTGGAAGTAAACAAATCCAAGATCATCAAGACATCATTTAGTCCTTGGAAAGGATACAACACACTGTGCCCTCAAATGACAATGAACAAAATGAGCGCAAGCTTCTCTTCTCTTCTCTTCTCTTCTCTTCTCTTCTCTTCTCTTCTCTTCTCTTCTCTTCTCTTCTCTTCTCTTCTCTTCTCTTCTCCTCTCCTCTCCTCTCCTCTCCTCTCCTCTCCTCTCCTCTCCTCTCCTCTCCTCTCCTCTCCTCTCTTCTAATTTCCTCCCCTCCCCTGCCCTCCCCTCCCCTTCCATTCCCTTCTCTTCTTTTCTCTTCTTGTAATGACAGTAATACTATCAGGGTAACATAGCCCTCATAATTTCTTCAAAACCTCATCACTCCTTTAACTCTAAAGTAAATAATAATGAATGTTTGAGACCCAGAGTTTGGAGCCCAAGTACTGCACCATTAACCATAACACCTTATGAAGTGTTTGTCATGTCTGTTTTCCTCAAAAAGATCACGTGTGTATGTGCGTGTGTGTGTGTGTGTGTGTGTGTGTGTGTGTGTGTGTGTGTGTGTTAATCTTTATGGATTTTATGCACATTCGAAAATGAAATATTTTATACATAGTTATTTAGAAACAAATCCATGCATTATTAAATTGTAGGAGAAAATCAAAATATGTTCTTCGTGGTTGTTGCTGAATATCTAATGTATCAACTGGTACATCGCAGATGCTAAATATATGCTTTCTAACTGAAGGGCTATAAGGACAGAAGGAGAGGGGGAAAAGAAGTGGTGATATGGATAGTTCAATTAATAGACTTGAAAGGAAGGAAGAAATTGGCTGGGAAGTAGGAGTTGGTGGTTTTCCACTAGGGAAAGCCGACTTTCGGAGAGAAACATCTGTTCTTGGGCGTGGAACTTGTTAACTGTATAACCTAGCCTTAGTCTTATACCTGTTTTATAAGAGTGGGTAATAATCATCTTGTTTTGAGAATTAAATCAGATAAGGTATGAAGAAAAATGTCTAATTCTCCAGTACCTGGAATATAAACAGTGCCCCACCAATACCAGCACCTCTTCTTTTACGTACCTTGGCCTGATGTTACCTTTAAACACAGGGTTTCAGTGTGTTTCAAGCTCCAGTGGAACAGATGATTCGAAGGTGGAGAATGACACAGTTCCAACTCTTAACACATCTCCCTCCTGCGCTGCCTCTCTGCGGAGTTTGCCACTGAGCAGATGCCTTTTTTAACCTCGCTGTTTGAATGATCTCATCTTTAGAGAAAGTTTCCTTCCTGCATTCCTTATTATTCTGCCATTTTCCTAACCAGGAGCCAAGACCGCAGTGCCACCCCATCAGAAGGTTGGATTGCTCTGTGTGCATCATAATAATTACTATGGTAAAATGTCAGTCAGTGTGGTCCTTCCTTAAATAATATATGATTTTGAGATCACATTACCTTTGTACTACTTATAGGTTTAAAAAGTATTTGACTGAATAGCTAAGTTAATAGTTACACATTCAAGAATGTAAAACTTTTGTTTGTTACTAAAGGAAATACTAGAGGCTCAGCAAAAGAAAAAAATGTTCTTTAACACAAGAAGAGGATGCTTCTTGTAAAATAGATATTTTGGAGGAAAAAGAAATTACAGTATGCCCCAAAACTGTAGAAAAATGTATTATGGGATGTAATGTAAAAGTTTTCATAGTGTGGAAAGGGTGGGTCCTAGTTAATGTTTCTAATACTTTCAAGGAAATATTTGAGAACAAACTTTGCAAAAATTTTATCCAAGTCTCCCTGAACAAAACACCCTTCAAAACCATGATATTGCTTCTCTTGCTCTTCCCTAACCTGGCAAATGAACTTTTTGCTTAAAAATAAACATGATTTTATTCAATATTTATAGGCAATAATGTACTAGGTTCATAGGACTCAGTGGCATCTGTATATTGTCTGTGATATGTGGGTGTAAATCTGCAATGAGAAAATACCAAGTTTATTATTATTATAAACATTATGCCTAAGGTTTACATGTCTTGGAAAGGAGTAGTGTATGTCTTACACTGTGATAGGAATTTTGTAATAACTATGACAAAGGAGCATTATATTAACATTCTCTTTTAATAGAGTTTGAATAAGAAAATAGCAATAGACTTTCTGTAATTTTCTAATAAATGCTTGTATAGAGTACCTTCCATACTTCACTATTCATTGAACCCCAAAACCTCCATCAGAAAGCTTTAGTAACATTAAGAATGAAAGACACAATAAAATCAATCAAGAATATACAATTAGGAGGGTTCTATGATACCTTTTTCTTCTTATTGACAACTTACATCATGATTCTATTATTTCCTTATTATACCATTACTTATTAGAACATTTGCTTTCTGTTTCGTTTACTGTATAAAGACGAGTTTATAGAATCACAGGACCTTGGTTTTTTTTTTTCTGATCATATGGATCTTTAATGTTCTGCATTGTTTGCTTCTCTTCTGATCTTTTCTCTCCTTTAGTTGGCACCAGCCCATGCTACAATCATGTCACTGGTCCATTCTTCAATAGATACTTTTCTTAAGAAGTAATCCCTCAGGGATAGCTCATTTCCTTGCACTTACATTATGTTGAAAAAGCAAATACACATGTGAAATGTGTTGTCACAAGGGCTATGATGTGACTGTGTTAGTGCCAAAGGAAAGTACGGGGTTCTGAGCGAAATCGTGCACAAACAAATGAAGTGTGACTAACCGGTTCACTCCAGAGAAATTGTTAAGTGTAAATATTCTGTTGCTTTATAAAAAATAGTAAATCAGGACTGCGAGGGGTGCGATCACCCACTGATACAAGGGACTGATATAATGAGAGTTCATCAAGGCCAGTTGGACTGGGACTGAACGAGGACGCGATCCAACCAGATTCTCTGAATGTGACTGGATTCTCTGAATGTGGCTGACACGGAGTCTTTCTGAAGAGCCATTGACAATGACACTGGGACGTGTTTCCTCTGCATATACTGGATTTTAGGGATCCAGTCTGTTTGGATACTCACCTTCCTGGACCTAGAGGGAGGGGGGAGGAACTTGAACTTCCCACAGGGTAGAAAACCCTGACTGCTCTTAGGGATGGAGAGGGAGGAGGAGAAGAAGTGGGGGGAGTGGGAGGGTGTTGGGAGGAGGGGTGGAAATGGAAACTTTTATAATTTAATAAAATTACTTTCTCATGAAAAAAATACATGGGCTTGCTGAAAAAGCCCCTCCCTCTAGTATGAGGTTATGAAATTATTCCTAGGGTGTTTACAAGTTGCCCCAGTACACATAGGTGCACACGCACACACAGAGAGAGAGAGAGAGAGAGGGACTCGACACATGTTGTCCTGGTCCTTCCCTCTTTTTTATAGTGTTTTTGTCATCTCTATTGAACTGTTGACCTACTGTGGACAAAATAAAAACCGAGTAGCCCTTCCATAGTGTGGAGTTGCTGGTCCTTTACTTTAAAATTCTGTAAAGTTGCTAACACGGCACTGAAGCTTCAGCAGCATTACGTCACCTGCTGTATTACAAAAGCGAGGGGCACAACTAAAAGTAGAAAGCAGAGCAGATGCAAAGCATGAGCCGCACTCACATGTAGGACAGCAACTTCGCTTTTGTCGCTCGTTTCCCCCGGGGAAGCAGATTCCTCTTTTAATCCAGTGCAGACTGTTCTAAGGCAGCTACTATTTCTGAACGTGTTGAACATGCAGAGCCAAACTTTCTAAGTATGGTGTACAAGAGGCAGGAAAAACATGATGTATTCTTAAAATGCAGGAAAATAGGAGGAGGCCATACTAGGTGACTGCAAAGAGGCCTCTAGGCCTGTGCTCCATGCTGATCTTCATACACCCATGTGACAGCGATGGGATGCTGTGTCCTGCGCTGACATCACTGCTTTTCTTTGCTGAGCTCTGCTTTGCTCATGTCGTTCATGCTACTTACACGTGCCATTCAAACTTCTTCTCGGTCCCCTCACCTATTCAGTTAAGGATCAGAGCTCAGGGCTACTCTTTATAATTATGTCAGAACCGGAAAGTGTCCTAACTGATCATCTAATTAGTAACTCTCTGGTTTTTGGATGTTGTTCAATAATCTTAAGTCCTACTAAAAATCAGGTTGGAGAGATTTACTTAATGTAGTCTCTTAGCATTTAAGTGAAGGATACACCTGGAAACAGGACACACTTGTAGAAGGTATGGCAATTAATCTGAGTTCTTTAGCCCTCAAGGACAAAGACACGAGAGGCAAAAGGGTTACACATATGAACTGACAATTACCAAAAACTCCTTTCTTGCCATTATAAATATGAATGGTCATAAATCCTGCCTTCCTATAGAAAAATTTCCTCAAGCTCTAAGCATTATTTAATGATGAGGATTAATAAAGTCATTGCATATAGTTTCAAAGCAAGCAATACTGGAGTTGGCATATGGAATCAGACTAGAGACAAAATTAAATCAGTGAATGCACAGGCAAAAATAAAGCTAGGTGAAATACACCTTGCATAAAGGCCAGACTGGACACACAGGTCAAGGCAGCTGGAGATAGCAACCCCAAATGACTATATAGCCAAGGTTGTAAACCAGGCAAAGAACAGAGCACTGACTTGACCTGCCAGAGACTAGAGGATCAAAATTCTTTTTGGCTAAAAGCATGAAGATTGTAAGAATTTAAGAAGATAGATGAGAAATTCACAAAAATGGCTGAAAGAATAAGAGAGCTGAGGTAAAAGAAATAAATAACCAAGGTCAGAAGTTGGAACACACTAAGTTAGTAGAAACTATAACAGAAAAAAAATGTGGCGATGGTTTGTCTTACAGGAAAGGTTTTATGTTCTTTACAGCAAAGAACAGAAGGCAAGATTTAAGGTTAGCGATAATACACAGCTCACAGGCAGCTAATGCTTTACTAGGATCTGGAAGTCCACCAGGCATAAGGGAACTATCGGAAATGAAGATTGGTTAGCAATTCTGCTGAGAAAGCGTGTGGTAATTAGTAATGGGATGGTGGTAAAGAGGTATCAATTCTGTGCTAGGCTTTGTACCTAAAAGTCCATTTGACCTTGCTTGTAAGAATTATGAGCTCGGGAGAAATCTCTTCAAGGTGGTAAACTGTGGTTAAGGAAAGTGAGCAGAATTGCCTGTGGGCACTCAGATGTTATTTCTGCTTCTCAGAATCCAATAAACAGGTTAATGATGTGGGAATGAAAGTGAAACTTTCCAAAAGAATCCTCTGGACTTACAATACCGTAGCTCACACAAGGGTGCTCTTCCATTCTAAGTTCATCTTCAGACACTGTAATTTCTTACTGATATGTACACCCTTAACTTTTATTTCATGGTCAGCAACACTCAGACTTTATTTGTGGTAGTTCATAAGGAACAGTCTTTGGTATAGAACATTGCAGAGGGAGTTTGGAGTAGTAACAGACCTAGAAACAATATTCCCAATGGCACTTAAAAGTAAATTACAATTTTTTGGTCTACACTCTAGTTTAGATGTTATAGTTGTTGCTGGGATGTGTAAAAAGATAAGTCATATGACAGGTATAGAGGGGTCATAAGATTACATATTTGTAGTATTTCCTTTTGAAATAAAAGAGATACTTGGTGATTTTAACCTGCCTTCACCAGAAGAACTACCAAGAATTGTGCCTACTTCGTGCTCATCCTCACTGAGTGGGGATTAGAGGCTGGTCTCTGAATGCTGTCACCACTGCATCGTTTCTGATAAGTGGTGCATATTGGAAACATTTATTTTTCTCTGAAGTAACTTCAAATACATGAGAGGAAACTTTGAAACGCATTTCTTAGAAACACTAAAGAAGCATTCTTAGGAGTTTTATCTTTTCATGTACACTTTTCCATTGTAATATTCAATGTCGTGTACCTTGAAAAATCATTTTTGAAAAATTCAAAACATTGTATATTTTCAAAATCCTTAAATAAGTTTTGATGTCCTATGTGTAACAATGTTTTCTTCAGTTCCTTGGTGAAGTCTAACTGGCTTGACTACCATAGAATCTGTAAGCACAACCAGACACGTGTCATGCCCGGCAGCCCAGAACTGTAGAGGAGCCTGAGGCAGAAGGGATCTAGCTTTGGGAACCAAGGGAAGTTCAAGGGCAGCCTGAGCTACATAGAGAGACAGTGTCTCAAAATCTAAAAATCAAACAAAAAAGATTAAAATCATAAGCGACAACTATTTTACTAGAAAAAAACTTAAATTTTAAAGCATAAAACTGCAAATCTATTGCATTAAATAAAATGTTAAATACCGTAAACATGTCCTTTAACACACGGTTTATTAGTAGCAAGTAAAATTATATGATGATTAAAAAAATCTAGCTACTGAAAAATTTTGCATAATATAACAATTTAGGTTATTTTTTAGGTTTACATTTTCCTATTGTGGAAAGGATCAATTCAATAGGACTGAAATGCTATTTTCTTTACTTAGAAAAAGGAACAATTGACAGAGTCACAGTTACTCAACATTGACTTAACCTATCTTATCTAAAATAGAATAAAACTTGTAGTTCTTAACCAAATAAATGAATCAAGTTTCTTTTATAGAGAATATGCTGTATATGAACATTTCTTGCACAACAGCACAGACTAGTGGCCGCTAGTTTGAAGCACCTGGTTCTCAGTTGTATGTATTTTAACGTTGCATTAAAGAAGTTACATATTTAAATATTAAACATGATAACCTCATATAATTTAATTAATTTAATTGTAATTATCCAAGTCCTCTATCAATATTTATCTGCATTTATTCCATACTACTAAGAAGTTATCTTCAAAACGATTAGTGAAAAAGTAAATACATAAGTGCTTCAGCAGAAAACTGAAGAATGTCTTGTTGAGATGAGAATTCTGTGTATCATTGCTTTTAGAGTCACTGTATCTGATAACTAACAAGCTCTGATCTCCTCCGTAGCACATAGACAAGCTGAGGTCATCCCGTGCCTACATTTCATAGGTACCAACAGGCTTTTCTAAGACTGTGTGTAAATTTATTTTATATGTCTCTTCTAAAAGTTAAATGTTAATTTTCTAAAGTTCTTTTCAAATGATAAAATCGTTATCTAAGTAATACCTATTATTTAGGAGGTTTCTGGGCTAAAGAAAAGTTGCGTGTGTTTGCACAAACATCCCTAATGCTGTGAACAGAAAGGACAAGAGACTCGATTAAGAGATAGAATATATATTCATTTTGGCCTCTAAACCTTGAGTAGTTTTCGGGCTTCCTGTTTGAACTTCCTGTTCCCCATGGAGAAGTGGAGAACAGACTCAACTATGGCATAGTTGGAAATACTGGGGCACAGTTGTTGGTTAAAGGCAAGGACTCCTTTTGGCATCAAAGGAGAAACAGAATACTAAAGGCTCAGATATGTGCGGTGGATAAATCAGAGTGATTTAAAACTGTGCTTATCCCAGGGAAATGCCATACATGGTCACTGACTCCTGGAAGTCAGTACTGATCTACGGTAGAAAGTTATAATTTATTTAGGTTTGCCTGATAGATGCAGACCTATTGACTATTAGCGCTGTTAATGCTGCAGCTTTGAAAAAAACTGCAGTCTTCCTGGGTTTAGTTTCCTAATCTACATACTGGCTATAAATTCAGCGATCTGATAGGAGTCTACTGGTGCTAAATTAAATCGTGCTTATACGTACTGAAAACAGAAAATGGCAACAAGTTCTTCTCTAATTCCAAGGGCTAGATTCTCAGTTTGAATTTTTGGCTATTTTCCTTGCTGCTGTTCTTCGCATAGCAGTGATTTGAAATCTCCCACTTACTCTGTTTTTACACAGAAATATCGTATCAACTCAGATCCCATTTTATCACTTTATTCAATCTCTTCGGATATAGATCCAATATAAACAATTTTAGCAGTAACTTTCTAACCTATTTCTTTCAGTTAGAAGAAATTTTCAATAGTAAGATTTATGTGTTTGAAATCTGATTGTTTGTTTATTAAATACTTTTTATTAATCAATCATAACATTATTTTATGAAAAAATCTTAAACATGATTTTCTTGTTCATTATAAGACACACAGTTCTGGTGTAATAGATATGTCTCCATAGTGGGAAGACTACCTTTTTGGCATTTCTGGGACTGACCACCTGACTTTCATTTTACGTGTTCTCTGAAGAGGCAAAAAGATTTTTATTAAAAGTCTGATATTTTGTTCCTGCTTTACAAGTATGAAAATAACCAATAATCTAATCAGAAAGATAATTTAAATCACAACTTCCATAACTTGGGGTCAAAATACAGCTATTTACTCCGTAGGTATATTCTGATAGATATCAGTCTGTACCTATTATCTTTCTACAAGAGTTTGGGGTCTTTTAAACTTCTCTGTTTAGTACAAATACATTCTCTAATGCTGCATTTCCCAGGATGTGTTCCCTCCATTAAAAAGTCAATAGTTGTGTTTTAAAACTGCAGTTCAATATGTGTACACACACTTTTGGTATTTGTCTTACAAAAGGCAAAAGGGATCTTGGAATTCTGCAGATATGTGCAGGTGGATCAGCCCGTCAGGATGAGGGAGGAAGGCTCTACAGTGGTGTCTCTTATCCTAATATACCTCCTCCAGCATCCATTGCCTCTTGTCTGGTCTCTTTATGACTTATTATTATTTAGATGAACAGTATTACCACATTTTCTCATCAGACAATGAATTGCAAATCTAAGTGACCAAACATCTTAGAAAAAAAGCACTCATGCAATTTGAACAATATTATGCAGCTTTGTAGAGGTTCATGAAAACTCTTGTTAACCCTTGAATACAGGAAGATTTGTTGGTAGGAGAGAAAAATTTTTTTTACTACTGCAATAAAGTAGCATGTAAAGTTCATGCTGTAGTTTTTAAAGGACTTTCAATAACACCAGAACACTTTGAACAAAAATGGAGTCACTTTGTGTGACTGGTATACACTGACTACCTGGAAGTTGCTGGTTCTGTGAATAATCTGGTGCATAGCTCAGTCAGAGAACTAAGGTCGAATTTATGTTCTCTTCAGTATGAAAATGGAACCAGGTAGGGGCACATCAGCACATGAATAGAAAATAAAAAGTAGCATATGGGCACATGAAATTTTACTCAGCCTTAAAGAATAATGAGACTATAAAATTTTGAGGAAACAAGTGAGATAATACAGGCTAAAATGTACAAATATTGCAAGCTCTCTCTTACATTTTGAAACTAGTTTCTAATTTTTACATATTTGTCTACATGTGGGAATGAATATATTTAGAAGCCAAGGAACTAAACAGGGTCCATAAGAAGAGAAACATGACTTTAAGAGAAGAGACTATGGAGGATAACACAGCCTGTGTGATAGGAAATTGGAAGGATAAATACCAAAAGTAGAAATGTATAAACTCCCTAGGTCCAAATGAGAAGCAGAGGGAGGGAGATAGTGAGCAAGGAAAGCAAAATCAGAGGGGGCCTTCATCCGACGATGGATGGAGTTAGAGACGGAGACCCACATTGGAGCACTGGAAGTCAGGACCGCGAAGGGTGCGTTCACCCACTGATACAAGGGGTCTGATCGAATGAGAGCTCACCAAGGTCAGCTGGACTGGGACTGAACGAGCATTTGATCAATCCGGACTCTCTGAATGTGGCTGATATGGGGGCTGACTGAGCCCCCGGGGTCCAAATGAAGACTGAGAAGCCATTGACAATGGCACTGGGACTTGTTTCGTCTGCATGGACTGGCTTTTTGGGATCCTGGCCTGTTTGGATGCTCACCTTCCTGAACCCGGAGGGAGGGGGGAGGAACTTGGATTCACCACAGGACAGGAAACCCTGACTGCTCTTGGGAATGGTGAGGGAGGAGGAGAGGGAGTGGGGGGAGCGGGAGGGTATTGGGAGGAGGGGAGGAAGTGGAAAGAGTGTTTTCGGATACTTGAATAAAAAAAAAAGAAATTTATAAGCCAGAACTGGACAGAGACTTAGGAAAAAGAAAGCAGAGGGGAGGGCCTACCAAGATTAAATCTGCATGGAAATTCTAGGAAAAACTGCTTTTTAAAATATTTTAAAAATAACATAAATCTCTTTGTCTTATGGTTCTGGAGATTGAGGGAATACAGAAACATGTGGCCCGCATCTGTTTGACAGGTGGGAGAATACTTGAAAGTTATCAAATCACATTATATACGAGAATGCCATTATGAACAATACTTTGTATGCTAATTAATGATAGTAAAATTGATTACTATTATTGTCTTTAATTTATAACAGAGAACTTTGTATTTAATGTAGTCTCATGCTCCTAAAATTTTGTAATAACTTAAAGGTTAACTGCTTCTAATATTTGAGAAAATGAAAGGTTAACTGGGTTCCAGAAGTATCTACTAAGTAATTGTATTGATTTATGCTAAATCCGAAGTTGGAATCTAAGTATCTCCAGTTTAGATTCAATGTTTTCTCTTTCTTAGTCTGTTAAGTGTGTCAACTGCACATATGCTGTGGGGAGCCAAAATTTTTCTTGTCTTTTCCTTGCTTTTTTGAATACAATAATATTTTTGCTCACATAATAGCAATCTAGTTTATTAAGATACAGGTAGTTATTTTTTACTTTTTTCTTTTGTATTTTTGATTACGTGTAATTACATTTTTTTCTCTATTCCATTTATTCCATCCAAATACTCTATATACCCATTGTTGCTCTCTTTAAATTCATGGTTTCTTTATTCATTAATTTCATATGATATAATTCCATCATATTCTTTCTTCTTCTGCAATTCCTTCCAAACCCCTACCTCCCAACTTTTTTGAGTTGGGTATTGGATATGAAGTTAAGTCCAAAATCTTCCTGACTAGTGTCCATATTAAGTAAAGCTATGATGTCTTAAAAGCTTAATTTCTGTTTCTTATAAAACATCACAAAGTACCTGGGCGGTAGTGATGGATACCTTCAATCCCAGTTTTTGGGAGGCAGAGGCAGATGAATCTCTGTGAGTTCAATACCAGCCTGATCTACAAGAGGTACTTCCAGCACAAGCTCCAAAGCTACAGAGAAACCCTACCTCAATAAATAAATAAATAAAAACAAAACACATTGCAAACTTTTCCAATTCTAGAAAGGAATGTGGCTTTCATGCTCTCTTGTACAAAGTTGTATGCATAGGGACAGCCTTCTTTGTCCCTGAGTTTTTGAGTTCCATCCAGCATCTATACAGGACACATTCAGACTTGTCACTCTTCAATTGTCTCTCTTGTGGGATCTCCATGTTCTGCAATTAATCTTCCACAGAAAGCAACTTCTTCTTAAGTTCCTTCATCAGTACTAACATACTAGCGATCCTGCTAATAGCTCTGCCTACTACTTCCCCTGAGACTGTGATAATGAGCCAAACATCGGTTCAGAATAAGGGATTCTACCCCTGAGTGAGTAGCAGAATATCCTGGGTTGTCAGAAAATGGTCAGGACAAATCAGCTTCTTCCGCTTCTGTCTTATAAAATGTTCTCTTTCACAAATCTGGCCATCTAAGGTGCCTGAATAGATGGTGTTGAATAGGTTAATCATGCTTGAGTATCATCTCAGCCTTCCATATACTCTAGTCTCTTTATGCTGATTGCAGACAAGTGTGTGACAACGGGACAGAAATAGAGTCAGCTTTGAAATTCACCAGGAAAATGACCCGGTGCCAGGTGTGCAGGTGAAAAGGGGGTTAAATTTGCACTTATCTTTTATGTGCCCACAGGGCCTTATTTGTTGGTGTTTAAATCTCTGGAAAAAGCAGTAGGAAGTTTAAGCATTTTGCTGCCGCTGCTGCAGCGATCCCAGGAGGGTATTGCCCTGTGTCTTCCCATTATTCTTTGTCACTGGGCTTCTAAGAAGAAATACTTCTGAGGACTGTGTGCAATCCTGCAGACGCTGCTATACTCTAGCCCGCAAGACGTTCCAGTAAAAATGCTGTCATTGGGGAAGTGCTTTTAAAGCGGATATGATATTGCCGTGAACAGATGAGGTATATATATTAAGAGAGAGGGTAGCTGATAATGAGTTATGGTCTAGATTTAGTTACAAAAACTTTAAAAAATAGCTTCTTTTTGCCCTAGGTGTCAAAATTTTATTTAAATTGTTCAATCATTTCATGCATATCCTCTAGCAAAGAAACTGTATAGTTTCAGTAAAATAAAAATGCTGACGATATATTCATAATAGTGACACACAGATTATAGATGAAATTTAATTTACAAATTTGGTCGCATTAAATCTTTTTTATTTTTAATAAAAATTTCCACCTCTTTCCCTCCCCGTCCCTCTACCCCTTTCCCCTCCCTCTCCAGTCCAAAGAGTAGTCAGGGTTCCCTGCCCTGTGGGAAGTCCAAGGTCCTCCCCACTCCATCCAGGTCTAGAAAGGTGAGCATCAAATAGACTAGGCTCCCACAAAGCCAGTATATGCAGTAGGATCAGAACCCAGTGCCATTGTCTTTAGTTTCTCAGTCAGCCCTCATTGTCAGCCACATATAGAGAGTTCGGTTTGATCACATGCTCCATCAGTCCCAGTCCAGCTGGCCTTGGTGAGCTCCCATTAGATCAGCCCCACCATCTCAGTGGGTGGGCACACCCCTCGTGGTCCTGACTTCCTTGCTCATGTTCTCCCTCCTTTGGCTCCTCATTTGGACCTTGGGAGCTCAGTTCAGTGCTCCAATGTGGGTCTCTGTCTCTATCTCCATCCATCGCCAGACGAAGGTTCTATGCTGATTTGCATGATATTCATCAGTGTGGTTATAGGATAAGGCCAGTTCAGGTGCCCTCTCCTCAGTTGCCCAAGGAACAAGCTGGGGACATCTCCTTGGATACCTGGGAACCCCTCTAGTGTCAAGTCTCTTGCCAACCCTAAAATGGCTCCCTTAATTAAAATATCTACTTCCCTGCTCCCATATCCACCCTTCCTCAATCCCAACCATCCCATTCCCCCAAGCTCTCCCCATCCTTTCGTTCTCCCTTCTCTCTCCCCATCTCCCCTTACCTCCACCCCGCCCCCACCCCAAGCTCCCAATTTTTGCCTGGCAATCTTGTATACTTGCAATATCCAGGAGGATAACTATATGTTTTTCTTTGGGTTCGCCTGCTTATTTAGCTTCTCTAGGATCAAGTATTATAGGCTCAATGTCCTTTATTTATGGCTAGAATCCACTTATGAGTGAGTACATACCATATTCATCTTTTTGGGTCTGGGTTATCTCACTCAGTAAAGTGTTTTCTATTTTGATACATTTGCATGCAAAATTCAAGATGTCATTGTTTTTAACCGCTGAGTAGTACTCTAATGTGTATATATTCCACGCTTTCTTTTTTTTATAATGAAAATGCTTGCTTTTATTTTGATTGTAAAGTAGTAAGCTTCCAACAATAGTTTTATTCCAGTAATGATAATCTTTGTGTGTGTGTGTTCTTTTTTTTAACTGTCTGAAATTTATTAAATTATAAAAATTTCCATTTCCGCCCCTCCTCCCAACACCCTCCCACTCCCCCCACTCCCCCTCCTCCTCCCTTTCCATCCCTAAGAGCAGTCAGGGTTTCCTGCCCTGTGGGAGGTTCAAGTTCCTCCCCCCTCCCTCCAGGTCCAGTAAGGTGAGTATCCAAACAGACTGGATCCCAAAAATCCAGCATATGCAGAGGAAACAAGTCCCAGTGTCATTGTCAATGGCTTTTCAGAAAGACTCCGGGCCAACCACATTCAGAGAATCCAGTCACATTCAGAGAATCTGGTTGGATCACGTGCTTGTTCAGTCCCAGTCCAACTGGCTTTGGTGAACTCTAATTAGATCAGTCCCTTTGTATCAGTGGGTGATCGGACCCCTCGCGGTCCTGATTTCCTTTTCATGTTCTTCCTCCTTCTGCTCCTCATTTGGACCTTGGGGGGCTCAGTCCAGTGCTCCAATGTGGGTCTCCGTCTGTATCGCCAAGAGCTAGTTCCAAGACAGGCCCCAAAGCTACAGAGAAACTCTTTCTCAAAAAAAAAAAAACAAATTAATCATCTCCCCTTATTTCCACCCCTCACCCCCGTGCACCCAAGTTGTGCCTGGCAATCTTGTCTATTTCCAATCTCCAGGAGGATAACTACATGATTTTCTTCAGGTTCACCTTCTTATTTAGCTTCTCTAGAATCACGAATAATAGGCTCAAAGACCTGTAATTATATCTAGAATCCACTTATGAGTGAACACATACCATATTCCTCTTTTTGGGTCTGGCTTACCTTACTCAGTAAAGCGTTTTCTATGTCCATCCATTTGTATGCAAAATTCAAGATGTCATTGTTTTTTACCACTGAGTAAAACTCTAATGTATATATGTTCCACACCTTCTTTAACCATTCTTCTATTGAGGGGCACCTAGGTTGTTTCCAGGTCCCAGGTCACCCTGCAGTGCTGGCTCCACACTTTTTTATCCATTCTTCTATTGAGGGGCACCTAGGTTGTTTCCAGGTTCTTGCTATTACAAATAGTGCTGCCATGAACATAGCTGAACAAACGCTTTTGTAGTATGATTGGGTATATTCCCAAGAGTGGAATTGGTGGGTCCTGAGGTAAGTTGACTCCCAGTTTTCTGAGGAACCACCACACTGATTTCCAAAGTGGTTGCACAAGTTGGTCGCATTAAATCTTTAACAAGTAACAAGGGTAAGAAATATTTGTTTCTCATTCTTCAAATTTAGACAGGAGAAAATTAAGGACTAAAAATAGTTCTCTTTTCAGTTGTTGTAGTTTAGGTCCATAAACGGCTTATTGACCTCCTGAGAAAACTATTTTCTATAGATAATATTTAGAGGCCAGTTCTTTTCAGCTGGGTCTTTCTAATTCCTTAATCTTTATTTATTTTATTTTTAGCACCTTTAAAATTAATATTGGAAACAGTTTAATGATAGGCTTTCATTATTTTCAATGTCTTTAGATATATATAACCATATCATTTCCAAATCACAATTTTTGTGAAGTTAAATCAGAATAAATATAATTTACAATTTCTGTTTTCCAAGGTTTTATTCTTTCCACAGTTATACAATATGATTTTATGAAATGTTTAAATGCACTTTTCCAACTGGAATGCATTTACTGTAGGAAATTATCTACATTTTTTAATTCTTAAATTTCAGAAAGTTGGTATGTTTCTACTAAAAAAATGTTTTTAAATATCCTGCTCTTCAAAACAAACAGAAATTGTGAAAGAAAATCACTCTCACCCATGCTACAGTAAATTTGGTTTGCAAGAAGGTGGAGTTGGACAGTAATAGGTTTTAAACAGATTATCTAATTTTCCAACAGTGCATTTTTCACTTTGTGTGAAGCTGAGATGGAGGAATCCATTTCAATCTGATTAAACACATTTAACATTGAGGGCTCTCAGAGCTCAATTACATTTTTCATTTAATAATTTTTGAAAGATTCTTTTTCTCATTTTTTCCCTCTTATCTTTAAAAGAAACTTCCCTTGCACCAGAAGAAAATACTAAAGCCGTTATACATCATGACTAACTCACAAAAATCTTACTTGGCGAATGCATTAAAAAAATGAAAATTTCCACCTATTTCTCACTACTGGTAAATTCTATAGCACTCTACAATAAGAAAGCATTGTGGGAATTAGTTCCTTCCACATTCCCCTGTCTTCGAGGCAGTAGTCCAAGAACTGGAAAGACCTCTTCTAAAATGCAACAAGCTTCTCCTTGTATTTATCTTTTGGGGTCCTCAAGAAGCAGTTTATTAACTTACTGGGAAAGTTATTTTCTCTATTAGAAGACTTAGAAGTGTATGCTCAAATTTGTATGCTCTGGTAGCTGAATCACTTCCGGCTGGTTCTCCAAACAGTGTTGGACAGTCTGTCAAATGGACAGGGTCACTGAAGTTTATTGTGGAAGCATAGTGAGCATGGATTGCATCCCATATTCTCTTTAATGGCACCTGGGTTGTGGTGATTTGTCAATGCGCATAATAGGTATAATGAGTAAGTGATTAGAGGCCGGCCTGCTCTATTACTGTATATAAAATATTGGAGTAATGTTGGAAGGGTGCCTGTTTAATTGAAATTACATCCTCAATGGAAAAAAAACTAATTTCATTGAATTCCTAATCCAATATTCTCAGTATGTAACAAAGTAGAAGACTTTGGGGTGCTCTGGTCGATAGTGAATTCACTCAAAGTTAACAATTGAACTATAAATGTTTATCTCATTTCTTCCAGTACATTGAGTTTTTCTTCACAGGGTTTTACCAAATGGTGGAAGGAGTAATTTCACTCATCACTTTTATTCCATTTTATCATATATTCCAATTTTCTAAATCTTATTAATATTTTTTACGTAAAAATGATTTATGATTTCAGGGTTGATCACCTTGATATAATTATGAATGTAAGATGATGTATTAAAATATATTTCAAAAGTTTTTGAAGGGAATTTAGATACTAAAGTTAAAGTTCATTACTATATGTTTTTATAAGACAAGTGACAGGGTGGCCCACAGAGGTAGAATAGTTGCAAAGATTAGTCAAATACTGTAGCAAACTTGGTTGACTGAATCGCCCCAAAATTGTAATGTGAATGCATCAGTTTTCTATTTGGAACTTTATTTGAGCTGTTGGAAGAATCCTGGCAATGTTCGTGCATGTTAAATGTGCATGTGTTTCCTAATCCTGTGTGACACCTGTCACATATTCTGCCCATATGATGATGGACTAGCACACTCTCTATCATAGCCTGTAAATATGTGCTCAGTAACCTAATGGTCCTTACAATGTTTAGCCAAGCTTACTGAGAGAAAACATCAGTGAGTTAACATACTGGTTACCATTTAGCTGTCAAAAAGCTACTACTTTTAAGTCATAGATCTTAAGGTGAAAGCCTTCCAAAGAGGCACCTATCCACAGATACTGTCAGCCTTGACTTGCATTGGTTCTTACAAAAGAATTAGAAAATTAGTATCCTTCTCGCAATACTATTATCACACGCATGTGGAGGATGGCAAGAAGCCATGTGCACTGTCAGATTTGTATTGAAGTCCTCTGAAGCGAATCTGAAGAAATGGTGAGGAAACTGAAGCCTATTCCATGTTAGGACTTAAACAAACACATTTGCTTCCTGCCTTTAATACACAAATAATAACTGGTTTCTGATTCTTGAAAACCTGTCAGATATAATAGTATCTTTCCACCAGGCAGTAGTGGCACATGCCTTTAATACCACCACTTGGGGGGCAGAGGCAGGAGGATCTTTGTGAGTTCAAGGCCAACCTGGTCTATAGAGTGACTTCCAGGACAAGTACCAAAGGTACACAGAAAAACCCTGTTTGAAAAACAAAAGAAAACACAAAGATTTTCTCTTGCCAATAAATTAGCAATTCATTCATAAGGAATTCAACTATCAGAGTTGAGAAAAATTTATAATGGAAGAAATGAAGTATAGGCAATCTAGAATTGACAGTTTGTGGAATAGTGAGTCCGGACGAGGCTTGGGGTAACGGGATTCAGACTTGAGAGTGTTGGAGATACACATCTGGGTTCAACCTGACCAGCTGCTGGACAGGACAGAGGGAAGAGAAGATTCCTAATCAAAACCTGAGCGAGAAAAGCAATTTTGATGAATGAGCAGAAGTGAGATCATGAGATACGAGTCTGAGAAGGTATTACAACACTGTAGTCCCACCAGTGAACTGACCATGAAATGCATGGCCTTACACTCACAAAAACAATCATGCATAATTTTTCTACTATGGGTTTTATTGCCTAATTCACATTCAATATATGTTTATAGCATTCATTATTTTACAAAGCTAAAGACTTTCAAGAGAAGGACTTTTTTTCATTTTTTAACTTTTCCCTCTAATTGTACATCTTGACAATCTTCAGACACTCTCTTTACATAATTCATTTTGCAATGAGGACAGAAAACAAATTCATCCTTTATTTTTTATTTTCTCCTACAATTATGTCTCCTTTAAGGCTTATATATTAATGTTGGCTTTACTGTTTGAAGAACTGAAAATTTGGAATAAGTATTTGCATATTCCTGTGATAAAATATTCTGATAAAAAGCAGTTTAGGGAAGGTAAGGCTTCATTTCGGCTCACATGTTACAGTCCATCATTGAAAGAAATCAGTGCCAGAGCTCAGGCAGGCAACTTAAGCAGAAACAATGGCAGCATGCTGCTGGCTGCCTTTCTCACAGCTCAATGGTTATCTAGTATTCTTATTGGGGGCAACCTGCAACAGGAATGCTAATCCCCTCGGGGTTCCTGCACCCATTTCATTTAACCATCAAGGCCCTCCGCAGAGATGTTCTCACAGGTCAACTGGATCTTGGCAATTCCCTAATTAAGATTGCATTCTCAGGTGACTCATACCTACCTCTAGTTAGACAGTTAAAGTTAACGAGGACATATGGGATAAAATTTAATATATAATGCTGATCTTCGTGGCAATTAATTTTCAAATATATGCATGAAGAATGATGACTTGGCTTCTGAAGCTGTAAAAGAAATGTCTTATAAAAGTAAGAAGGTTCACAAAGTATTTCTTTACAAACATATGCTTGCTTGTGCGTCTAAGAGTCTATTTGGCATTAAAGAAAGCTAAAAATAAACAAATAAATAAAAATTGCCAGAAAATATAAACAATGTCAGAAAGCAGAAAATAAAGAAACCACAGGAATGAGCTTCAAAGAGCAAAGGAAAGCAACGAAAATTGTTAAGGTCAGTGGCGTAACATTGTATTATAGTATTTTATTTGCTTGAAAGTCAGTGTTTTAAGCCTTAAAAATCAAAGGTACTATCACCTCCCTGTAACATGAGGGCCGGCTTGTTGGAGTTTCTGTCCCGCCGGGTACCCCAACAAGCCGGCAAGTCCCAAAGAGAAAAATCATACATAGGACTCCATAAGGTTATAAACTGATTGGCTCATTAGGTCAGGCTTCTTGTTAACTCTTATAACTTATATTAACCCATTATTCTCATCTATGTTAGCCATAATGGCTACACCTCCCTCTGGTTAAAAATTGAGAACTGCAAATCTGAAAGATGTTTATTTTACCAATAATGTGAAAACTTGTTACCAGAATTCAGGAAAGAAAATGTAAAGATAGCCCATGCATAAACTTACTTATGATCATCACTAAATAGTACTTAATTTCTAAAATATAAGGGCTGAGTTAGTGAAATGTGAATTGTATATCATAAAAATACTCAAAGTATTTTCAAGATTTACTGAACTCATGAATTTACACATATATGTTCACATGCTTCAGCTATTCAAAATATACATAGAGATAAACAGATTCCACTTAACAGGCATTTTTTTTTGTTTTCTTACTCTTTACTCTTTGTGTGGGTCTGCAACCCACCACCCCTAAAAATTTAAGATGTTGTTATTTTTTCAATATTAAAGGAAAAAAGAAGGCATATTTAACAAATGGTGCTGGCACAACTGGATATCAACATGTAGAAGAATAAAAATAGATCCATACATATCACCACGCACAAAACTCAAGTTCAAATGGATCAAAGACCTCAACATAAAGCCAGCCACACTTAACCTCACAGAAGAGAAAGTGGGAAGTACACTTGAATGTATTCGCACAGGAGACCAGTTCCTAAATGTAACCCCAGTAGCACAGACACTAAGAGAAACAATTAATAAATGGGACCCCCCTAAAACTGAGAAGCTTCTATAAAGCAAAGAACGTGGTCAACAAGTCAAAATGACAGCCTGAAAAATGGGAAAAGATCTTCACTAACCCCACATCAGACAGAGGTCTGATCTCCAAAATATACAAAAAACTCAAGAAATTGATAATCAAAAAATCAAATAATCCAATAAAAACATGGAATGCAGACTTAAACAGAGAACTCTCAATAGAGAAATCTAAAATGGCCAAAACGTACTTAAGAAAATGCTCAACATCCTTAGTCATGAGAGAAATGCAAATCAAAACAACTCTGAGATTCCATCTTACACCTGTAAGAGTGGCGAAGATCAAAAACACTGATGACAACTTATGCTGGAGATGTTGTGGGGTAAAGGGAACCCTCCTTTATTGCTGGTGGGAATGCAAACTGGTACAGTCCCTTTGGATGTCAGTGTGGCAATTTCTCAGAAAATTAGGAAACAACTTTCCTCAAGACCCAGTAATATCACTTTTGGGTATATATCCAAAGGATGCTCAATCATGACACAAGGACATGTGTTCAACTATGTTCATAGCAGCTTTGTTTGTCATAGCCAGAACCCGGAAACAACCTAAATGCCCCTTGACAAAAGAATGGATAAGGAAAATGTGGTACATTTACAAAATGGAGTACTGCACATCAGAAAAAAATAACAATATCTTGATTATTTTTCTTTAAGTTCTGATAACTTTCTGAGAAAATAGGAAATATTAATATTTTTAAACATAATTTATTATAAGTATGTGAAGTATAGTATTTTCAATTTTTTAATATTAACTCTAGATAAGAATCAATTATCAAATAATCCAGCTAACAATTTCATTCTTACATTAATATGTTTGATTATGAATTTTGTATATGTAAGTTATATTACATAAAATAGAAGTAAATAAAATTATGTGTCAATACAAAAATTTACACAATAATATCAGAAAATAACTTAATATACCATAAAATTATACATAAAGGTATGTTTTTCAACATATATTTCAAAAGAAAACAAATTTCGAAGCCTAAGTTATTTTTTATCTGTCAGTAGGTATTTTGATACCAACCAGTTTAGACTTGTTTGTCTAGTACACATTCACACCAGTTAGCACAAGTACAGCCTTCATAAATATTCCTATTTGTTAGATTTTTAATTTTTTTGTTATTTTATGACAGTGTCTCAGAGCCACAAATTTACGTACAACTCAGTAAATAGTCGTGTTAGAGTTGAATTGATGTTTCATGGTCTACTAATTAACTTCATAGAAGAAATAAGGCTCATAACATGAGAAATGAAAAATAGATGAAATTTGTGTTAGCAATAAACATAACAGTGTAGTCAACATTTCAAGAAGTTCTGGGGGCTCTTACTAGGCTAGGCTGGAGCTTGAGAGACATTGAAAGAGTAACAATTTCATAGAAAGAAACTTTTATTAGATAGAAATATAAGAGGTTTAGGTGTGCATGGTAAGGAATCACAAGTGACCAATCATGATGGAGGCCTGAACTCAGAAATGGACAGAATTTTTCAAAGTACTTTTGCATTCAAATGCAAATGTCTACCCTGAGTGCTACCATTGTTCTGACCACCTCTGCCATTTAGTTTACCTTCTGCCATTAAACGTAGTGTATTTTGTGAGCCGCTGAACTATGGATGGTTTTTCTTTGCTTATTTGATAAATATTCAGCTACTGATTTGCATGTATTTCATTCACACATATGGAGGACATTCTATACATACTGTTTGTTGTCTGTAGTTGTGGCCTCGGTGTTTTATACTGTTAAGAGAAAAGTGGTCAACCTTTCAAATACATATCAATAAATTGAGTGGGAAACTAGAAGTCTTCAGATAATCCTCAAAATTTGAAAGATGAATGTGTCATGTTTCGGGGAGAAAGCTTCTGGATATTCATGGACTAATATTACGGGAAAGTCTGACATCTTTACTTCCCACTGAAATTCAGAAAATCAAAATCAAAAACATATTTCCAGATCTCACACACACAGAAAATTCAAAGTATGTTTTAATAAATTATATTATCTTTCAGGAAAAGAAACTAGTTTTATAGCCACTCAAGAAATTCTTGCCCATATAGAACAATGAATATTTAAGGATATGCATCATCTTTCACTATTATGAACTATATCATGTTTCATTAAGTAACTAAGAAAGATTCACATTTTATACTATGAGTTTTCAGCAATAACTTATCAATTTCATTAGTCTGTAAATTCTCCGAGGGTGTTTTCATTGAAATGCTAACTTAGATTTGGAGCAATAAGTTCCCACAGATGTGGATTAAATATGTCCCCATTTTCTTCTTCAGGGGAATCTTGAGGAGTTTCGCTCTTTTCATCCTCCAGTCACACCGCCCCTTCTGGGGGGCTCTTCCTTGGTAAGTCTTACATGGTTCTCTTTGTGAGTTCAGTTTAGTATGATCTGCATGTCTAGCTTAAAGTAGAAGAAAAATAGAGATGTCAGGATCATTCATAAATTGCGGCATTGTGTTAACTGGGAGACCATACTTTGCCACTGTCTTCAATTATTCTAATTTAAAAGTACTTTTGAAAGCTATCATTGTAAAATTGAAATTATATGCTTGACTAGATAATGGTGATTTTCTGAGTCGAGAATTATACTATCTTTGCTTACCACTTTTGTCTAAATAGTGTATTCAGAAATACCTCAGATTATAAGCAACTGTGGAGAAGCCATCTTTGAAGAGATCTAAAGTTAGAGTGGCATTCACATTCTTCTTCAGATATCATGAGTATCACATTCAGGTCATCATTGCTTAAATTATCAAACAGCAGTTTCAAGCATGCTTTATTCTCACATAATTTTGTTTTATTTTTCAAGACAGGATCTGGCGGTGTATTTCAGCCTGGCCTTGAACTTGTAGTCCTCTTACCCCAGTCTCTTAAGGTATATACCACCATGCACTGTTTTTATCAGAAAAAAAAAAAAAAACATTTATTTTCAAGTGCACTGGTCTTTTTTGCCAGCAAGTATGTCCGTATGAAGGTGTCATATCCTCTGGAACTGGAGTATAGACAATTGTGAGCTGCCACATGGGTGTTAGAATTGAACCCGAGTCTTCTGGAAGAGCAGTCAGTGATCATAATCGCTGAGCCATCTCCCCAGAAACCCCTGAAACCTTTTCTTAAAGTGGAATTTAAAGTTTAATCATATGTGTATATGTGTGTAGGTATGTGCATATGCAAATGTGAATGCCTAAGGAGTCTCAAAGTGGGCATCACATTTCCAGGAGCCGTAGTTTCAGACAGTTAGACACCACCTACCATGAGGACTGGGAACAAAGTTGGAATCTCCTTAAAGCCGTTTGCTCTCTCAAACACTTAGCTGCCTCTTCTGCCCCCAAGCAACAGAAACTTGGAAGAGATATGTCCACCTATTATAAATGCTAAGCCTGGAGACTAGACAGTGACCTTGGAAATTGAAATGCTTGCTAGAAAGTGTGGAAACCAGAGTTTGTGTCCTCTTCACTCACACAAATGTCGGAAGGTATTGGTGGCCCTGCCTATAACTCCAGCTTCAGCAGGTGAAGACACGTTTGGTTCCTCTTCCTCAAGGTCATTGGCTACCAGTCTGTAAGAGTGGGGGTAACAGAAGCAGCAAACAAGGTTCATAGGGCAATAAGTAGGATGAAGATAGCCCTTCAGGAGATAACTTTAGGGAGAAAACTCAAATTTATTCCAGAGTATAAGAATTACTTAGGATTGGGAAGCCTCAGGACAAACCCTAATGTGCCTTAAGTGGCAGGCTCCTATCATATAGCTGCATTAGTGGAAGCACAGACTTTTCAAAATGCCTGGAATATTAACTAAACATATAGCATCAGGGAAAGAGTGTGGGGAACTAAGTCAAGGGTCATCCTTGAGATAAGTCTGGCATCTGGACATAGAGACCTTCTCCAAATAAGAGCAGAAAGAGAGCAGGAAGCCTCACTGGGGAGGGAGTCTTTGGTGTTGCCTAGCTTGGATAAAGCTGCCAGGCCACAGTAAACTGCAACCTCTAAACAGTATAGCCTCACAACACCAGGTGATACCCAGAAAATGTTGGTTAACAAGATTAGTCATATGTGAAAGCTATACATTTGACTGAAAGACCCTGCCCCAGTGTGCAAGGTGAAAGAGTGATTAAGAATGATTTCTGAAATCCAACTGAGATGTCCATGCACATAAACACACACTTATATTTGCAAACCCACACATGTGCACCTATCCACATGCAAATTATGTACATACACATGCACACACACACACACACTCACACACACAATTTAAATGATACTGATGTAACACATGTTGTGATAAGAAATGTATTTATAATTATATATGTGCATACGTATATAACTACATCTATATATTATGTATACATATATTTCTAAATACATACATATATGGATATGATGTTATGAATGAAAGTTTGAAGAGTCTTGAAGCAATACTTAGTAAGTATACTTTAATATATCCCTTCTGGGAAGTTGAGGAAGTAGGAGAATTCACGAGTTGTTATTACTGGAAATCAAATTGCCGAATGATTGAGAAAGAAACCTGATATCACAGGACTACCTCCAAAGCATCCGTCTAAATCAATTTCTAGATCCATACGATGGCTACTGTGTGGTAAGATTCCTTAGTGAGATTAGCTCAGCACTGTTGTTGGTTCTTTTTTTTTCTTTTTCAATTTTATTTTCAGTGGCAAACTTGCAGATGTTGCACTATAAAGAAAAGGCATTGATATCAGAAGAGTATAGGAAGAATTCCTTTCACCAGTGTCTTTGCACACATGAAACTAGACGAAAAGAAGCAGTGATTCTCATGGGACCGTCGTCTGGACAGTGTCAGGGTTTCCCTAGCCTTACCTTTTACAGCAGAACTAACAAACCATGTGTCAAACCCCTGCCCAGGTCTACAAGAAGCAGTTTTTATATTAAATGATGCTTTCAGGACACTCCAGTCTAGATACCATTACTCTGTACTATTACTGATTATCCATACAGCTTATCTGAGATTTCCTTTAGTTCAGGACTAAACGTTGCTAAAATAACTTGAAATCTATTTAAATATTTTGTTATCCAGAATTAATGTTATAGTTCATCCCTTCAGAAACCCCACACTTCACTGAAATACAGATGTACTTTCTCCATAATGATGCTTTATCAAAGTTAACAATACGCTTATCCCAGGAGAATCCTTTGAGTCCATAGTCACTCATACGCCCAGTCTCCTCCACACAGCTGGATCATTTAACGTCTCCATTTCAGGACTCACCATCTGTGTTACCAAGTTAGAAAACATGCTCTCTAGCACATATTAAAAGTATTATCTTGAAGTGTGTTTTCTCTTCTGCAGCATTAGAAATGGCCTTTTATGACCTCCATCTAAATAGACTAACAGATTCATCAATTTTACTGCTTCGTTTTGAAACACACTTTCCTGTTCAGTAATCTCAGTAGTGAAACACTTAACAAAGTTGTTTGAGCTGTCTAATACTTACCACATGCATGAATGCTATCTCACGTCAACTTAGCTTATCACCCTGCTAGAACATAATGGTGATTAAACAGCATTGTTCAAGGTTTCTGATGAAGTAATCCACTTCAAACCAAATAGCGCAGTGATAATAATCACTTAGGAGCCTGGATAGATGACTCAGCAGTTGAGAAGAGCACTTGCAGCATCTCCAGAGGACCTAAGTCTTCACTTATGGTGATAGGAATGGAATTCAGGTTGTCTACAATAACAAATGCCCTTAGCCACTGAGCCAACTCTCTACTTCCTATCAGGACTTTCTGAGTGTGAGAAAATCTGTGGGAACTCCTCCTTTCTCTCACACACATACCCTTGAGGTAAATGTGCCTGAGTACTTTTCCTGTCCAAGATACCCCTCTCCAGGGTCAGCATTTGCTCTTATCACCCTTTAGATGTCTGCCCTCACCACTTAATATCTTCACTGATACCCTCAGCTAGTCTTTTAGTGTGAGTGATCATAACTCATGACATGTAAATCATTTTATCCCCCTCACATCTCATAACTGTGAACTCAACAAATTTATTTCTCACTACATTCATTTCTCAACTTCTGGTACATTATAATTTAACTCATATTTTCCCGTGGAAACCTCTTTGCTTTCCCATTTCTCTGGGTTTAGGGGTTCACTTTCTGAAGAAGAAACTCTTGGCCTTCCCATTCCTCTGGGTTTAGGAGTACACTTTCTGAAGAAGAAACTCCTGGTCTTCCCATTTTTCTGGGTTTAGGAGTACACTTTCTGAAGAAGAAATTCTTGGCCTTCCCATTGCTCTGGACTTAGGGATACACCTGAAGAAGAAAATATTGGTATTCCCATTCCTCTGGGTTTAGGGGTACTCTGTCTGAAGAAGAAGTTTTCATATCCTTCAAACTCTCTAACATTTCATAATCTCTCATTGTATCTTATTACTACCTATGTTGAATATATAGAAAATATTATAGGAAATGAAAAATGTAACTCAATGTATTTTAAACCATATCCCATATGCTTCATTGTAAACTGTCAATTGAATGGGGTAAAAAGAAAAGCATTTTTTCTAGAAGAAGAAAACTTACACCAAATAGAATAATGTGTCAGTTTTGGTTTAAAATGCTGTCATAAAACACCATGATGAAGAGAAATTTGTGGAGAAGAATTTTATTTAATCCTATATTTCCACAACACAGTCCATAACAAAGGAATTCAGGGAAGCAGCTCAAGGCAGGAACCTATAGACAGGGTTTAAAGCAGAAGTCAAGGAGGAGGATGCTTTACTGGCTTGATCTCAATACCTTGCTCAACCTGTTTTTTGTTCACTTCAGGACCATATGTCTAGAAGTGGATCTCCCATAGTGAACTGAGTCCTGCCACACCAGTCATTAAACAAAAAAGTCTCACAGAAGGGAAGATTTTATTAATGTGGTTACTTCTTCCCAGATGTCCTGACTTTGTGCCACATTTACTGAACACTAACTAGATCAAAGATCATGCTGGGATATTTCAGCATTTAACTTGGCTCAATTTGTTATAAGTTTCAATTGCATTCATATTTTTATTTAGGTGCTTTCTAGTAAATGTGATTTAACAGTCAGTATCTATGGACTGTATTTGTTCAACTAATCATGGATTAAAATTTAGAAATACATACTCTATACAGAACATAGAAAATCCCTCTATTTTTGTCATTTTTCAATCTTCTCTAAATAATTCATTATAATAAATTACATAGCACTTTACCTGAAATCAGAATTAAAAGTGGTTCAGAGATTCTTCAGAGAATACAGGGTAATAGGTGCAGACTCTGTGCACACTACACACAGAGAGTACAGAGTAATGTGTGCAGACTCTGTGCACACTACACACAGTTTATTTTTATAAAGTATTTCAGCACTGATGGATTGTAGCAGCCACAAGAGATACTGATGCCTTACTAAGTAAACAGAACTATTGCATTGTATCTCAAACCCTGAAAAGCTCATGATGTACATGTTAAAATATGTAGTAATATCAGTGAGAACAGTTCTAGAGCCATTGTTTGTGTATGTGTGTGTGTACATGCATGTGTGCATGATGTATAAGCATTATTTATATAATTCTTCAATAAGTAAATAAAGCATTATGTTCTCCTATTAATTTTAAAATATAATGACATACTTAGTCAGTGTATTTTGACACATTTGTACACACATTTATCATGACCAAAATGTGACATGAATGATACATAATGCTTCTCTCTGAAGTACTCATCTGTATTTATAAACGCGGGACTCATTTTTCAGTGTCACCAAAAGAAAGCTACAAACTGCATACCCCTCACCCCCCCCAGACTTAATACTTTCTTTCATATGAAACAACTGGTTTGAATTCATAGCAGAAGTTCTTGTCCATTTTCTCCGGATACTAATTAATTTGCTTTCCTCCATATACATAATGAACTAAAACTTATAATTGCATTTCATTGCATTGACGTTAATCTACAGGAGACTCAATCCCAACATTCATGTTATTTTCAGGAAACTGACTTTACAATTCCTATCAATGGTCTGAGGGAACTGAATTAATAGAAGGATTTACCCCCTTTTATTTATTCTACCAAGGCCAAGTCTCTAGAGGAGTGCTTCATATTGCAGACACTGCATTCTCTGGTTTGCTGGCTGTCTTAATGGGATGTTAACATCGATTGCTACTATTTCTCTGTCACCTGAGCACAGCTGTAGGCTTTGTGGTGTGCTACTGTTTCACTTCCTCCTCACGGCTGTTTTTAAATTGGGCATCACTGAACCAAATGTCTGCCATGCTTATGGGATCACAACTTCCTTCTCTGAGGAATGAATTCTTGTAAATGTGCAATATACCTGGAATCCAAACCACACCACATTGGTTATGTCAAGGCTCTAACAAATAATATCAGATTCTCTGAAAGTGTGGGCAGTTCAGACATGTGCTGTTATGAAATGTTGCCCTCTGGTGAACACAGGACTATTTGGTAAAGCTGAGCATAGACTGAGATAGTAAGTTCATTTTGTACTACAGCCACTTTAAATTCACTCTCCGAGAAATGTAAATAGGATCCAGAACTTTCCTGGTAATTTAAAAAAAATAAAAATGTCCATTATAATTTTCAATATTTAATATTTAAAACAATGTGAATTTTTGTTAAGGCTCTGATTATTCCCTACTGAGGCTTGTATTCCCTGACTGTCCATGTGGGCCAGATCCTGTAATAGTCTACAAGTACCAAGTTGTATCACTGTGAACAATACTATCTTGTGCAGTAAGGTGCTTAGTTGATTATCCTGGCCAGGATCTGTAGGTATTTAAAGCTGTTGTCTCTCATCAGTGGATTTTGGGTTTCTCCAGAAACATCATCAATCTCAAGAGATTTGGCAGTGTCAGCCATGTGAGTGGTAAGCCCTCAGGACACTCTGTTTAAACATTCCCTACAAAATGCTTCTTGTCTCCCCTGTACATTCCTTTTCCTAAGATATTTTGTCTGCCTGACCCTCTTTGTTTAAGGTTCTTTTCACCCTTTGCATTTATCCAAGAGTGATATTGAAATGCCACCCCAACATTAACAAAGTTGTTTAATCTACCATCCCTTCTCATTCTGTTCCACTCTCATATTGAGATGCATTTGTCATCCTTCAAATTCTTAATGTCAGTGGAGGACTCCTATAGCACAATTCTCTCCCCAGGGCAGTCTTCAGACATTCAATTTCTTATTATCTCAAAATAGGTGACAGATTTAAAAGATAGTTACAGTTTACATACCTCTTTGATCTTTAAGAACATTGAAAGTAATGAGAAATCTATCACTAAAGTTGGTAGAAATCTTTATAAACCTACAATATATTTGGATGTGAAAAGTTGCTATTATGCACATTTCAAGTGCTTATAATTTTAATATATATTATCCTCAGATAAAATTACTTGATGATAATAATTTCAAAATCCCTTGACGGATTCAAAAAATGGAAAATTTGTAGGATTAGTGCTAAAACATATGAAGAAATTAAACTGTGGGGTCTGCTTACAGCGTGAAATAGAACGTGGAGTTTTATCTTTTTCTTGAAATATTGCCTTATGAGAGTTCATTATACACCTACAATGAAAATTCTAGGAGATTGCCATCAAAAAAGTATATAGACTATAGGTTTTTTCCTCCTCAACACAGCAGATACTCATATTAAACAGGGAATCATAATAAACAACACATAGAAATGGTTGTCAAAGGAAAACAATCTTTTCAAAAGAAAGGAAATCTAAAAGACTCTATTATAAAATAGTATATAAATTTATTACAGAAGAAATTAAAATAACTAATGGTTATCATAATTTACACATTGTAAACTGTTATCTTGTAATAAACTCATTTTATGACATTCAAAAAAGTAAATTGTACAGTCGTAGAACATTTGAAATTGCTTATTTAAGTAGTGTAAGATATATCACTATCATAAAATACAGGAAGTAGCTATGATTGAAATAATTCATAAAATTCCAAATATAAATAGTAAGCAAATAACAATCAAAGTTCCCATTAGAATAATGTGTATTTTGAAACAGTTAACAGCTGTGTCATCCAGGACCCAAACCTGCAAGAACAAGTAAAGACATCATGAAGACAAAAATGCCCCACTTTATATTAAATATTATTTCTGATTTCAGGATGCATTTATTTTGGGCCTGAAAAATTTGGAATCATTTTTACTATGGGCTTAACTTGCATTAGAATGCAGTAATTGAGTTGTTGTAGTTGAGAAGAAAGACAACAGAGAACTTAATAAAATTGAGCAAGTTGATGTTGCATGATGCTTTCATGACTCTCACATTTTATCCGAACGTAAGAAGTGCTAAACTTGAAGTCTGGTAAAATGCATGTGTGTTTCTGATCACCTGGAGAGAACACGGGGAAGAATAAGAGCAGATACAAAAGTGCATGAGATGACAAGTTAAAAGCACAGGCTTTTGGAGAAAATATATCTTTCCTCCTTTCAAGTTTGTGAAAGAAGTTATAGGCAAAGTTGACTGTGTTGTGACTGGAAATGGACAGGAGTTCTTACTTTTAAGTCTACAGTGCCAATTAGAAAGAACACCTACCTGCAATATGGCCTTGAAGATTCTTTGATATCTCCTGTACTGGAAATATTTGTAGGAAACTGGACTAGAACAGAGACATGGCTTTGCTATATGGAAACTGAGAAACTGCTTTGAAATGGGATGTGAGTATAGAGTTTACAGTACCTAGTAACATTTAAAGTTACTTGTTTATTATTTTTGACATAGGGTTTCACTGGATAGCTTCACTGTCCTGGAACTCACTGTGTAGACCAGGCCACCCTTGAAAAGATTCCCCTGTCTTTGTCTCTAGAATATGGAGATTAAAGGCAGGCACCATCATAAATAGTTATATTTAAAATTCTTATGATAATAGCATTTGAAACCCTGTGGTTTCCAGAAATTTTTAATAATGTGTGTGATCTACTTACAGCAATTTTTCTAGTTTAATCAGTCATAATAGTGACACAGGAATTGACAGTTGGTGTATATTTAGTCATTTTCAAAAACATTTCTCTGATTTTGTGCTTTATTAACGCTGATTAAATTATAAAATATCATTTTTATCTTAGCTTTCAAGCTTGAGAAAATATAAATTCTAGTACAATTTTATTTTCTGATAAAGAATGCAATCTCATTCAAGGGCAGATTTATAGAAAACCAATGTAAAGGTTTTGGAGTCATAAAAATACTGAGAAATAAAGTATTTTAACTGAACAAACTAATTACATCTGTATAATTCAATGGGCTCACAGCTTTAAAGTGGTGAATTATTGAGAACATGAAAACAATTAGCAAAAGAAATCATTTTTTAATTGGAATTTAGGATTTTGGCTCTCATCTATAGCATTTTATTATTTCCAGTAGTTAAAATAAAATTTGGCCAATGTAAACCTTAATCTACCCAATCTACATATACTGCAGTAAATTAGCCGAATGATTTTTCTCATAATTTATAATGAAATACCCACTCTGTAAAACTTAAGTTTGTAGGCTTTTAATTTGTGCCTCATTTCCTTTCGGTTAATTGCTAAGGCAGCAGTATTTCCAGGTCTTATCTGCATGGGAAGGATGGTGTTTCCCAATGGCCTGGTCTACAGGGCAATTTCAAGAATAGCCAAGCCTGTTGCAGCAAGGATGCATATATTGTTCACCAGGTGAACTGGTGAGCTAGCATGCTGTCATTGGGATTTCTTTTGGAGAAAGAAGTTAGACACCAGTTTAGCACTACCCGGTTTCATCATCAAACAGACTCCAGGTTTGATTAATCCTAACATGAGAACGATGCACGAGTGTCTTCCCTGTAGTCCAGCCATCTCTAGATTTTTATGCAAAGTGTCATGATCAGTCATGAGAGTGATCCAAGTGACTGACGTATAGGACCTTTTCTTTGAATGCCTGTTTTTTTCATACCTCTTACCTTCTTTACACCAGACCTCAGGAGATGCTCTCAAATATTATCTGTCATGTTTACAAATCAACTTTATCTAATTATCTTAGGTTTCTCACATTCTGTGATGGGACAGGAAGATCTGAATCTATTACAAAGCAGTGTGTGCAGTAGGGCCCTGAAATTGTCCTGTTGATGTCATGTCACCTTAATGAATGAAGAAAGAGACTTCTTTTTTTCCATAGCTAACAACTAGAGCAAACTCGACTTTAGATTCACCACTTCTCTCCCTGCATCATCATTTTGACTGTAGTTTGCGGGCAAGGAACACAGAATATTACATAGTTTAAGACTAAAGCAACACATTTGTAAAATATAATTTCTTGGGAAAATCAAGGCATAGTAATGTTGGTTATTCTGTTTAAATAAAGTCAGATGAAACTTAAAACTAGCTGAGTATACAATAGAATGGTACTTTGAGTATACAATCTTCAGTAATACCAAGACATGTCTTAATTAGGGTATCAATTAGAGTGAAACACCATGCTTAAGAATCACCATGTCTGATGGGTGGTGGTTGACACACATCTTTAATTCTAGCACTCAGGAGACAGAGGCATGCATATCTCTATGAATTCCAGCCCAGCCTGGCCTACAGGGCAATGTCAAGAATAGCCAAGCCTGTCTTGCAAAAAACAAACCAAAACAAACAAACAAACAAAAAACCAAAAATACCATGGCCTAAAAGCAAGTTGGGTTTAAATAAATTTGGCTTACACTTTCACATTGTAATCCATCATTGAGAAAACAAAGACAAGAAGTCAAATAGGGCAAGAACCTGAATGCAGGAGCTGATGCAGAGGCCATGGAGGGGTACTGTTTACTGGCTGGCTCTTCATGCTTTGCTAAGTCTGCTTTCTTATAAAACTAGACCAGTGATGACCCCACCCCCAATGGACTGGGCTTTTTCCATCAATCACTGAGAAAACACCCTACATCCTTATCTACAGCCTGATTTTATTGATCTTACAGCATTTTCTCAATGGAGACTCTTTTCTCTCAGATGGGCTTTAGCTTATGTCAAGATGACATAAAACTTACCAACACAAGCAATCTTATTAATTTGGATGCAAGGTCAGGGCAAAGTTCAGTCTCTTTGATGACAAGAGGGATTTTTCAAAGAGAAGTATCACCACAGAAGTTGGCAGTAACATCTACTATAAGAGGCAAAAATGTCTGTGTCTGGTGGAGTTTGAAAAGAGCCATTGTGTGTCAGATCAGCAATTCTTCACCTGATAAATACTTGGCATAAGAGGATGAATGAGTAAGAGTTTTCATACAAATCAGCAGATTTCAAAGTGTAAAGAATGTTTTCTAAGTATACTGATATAAAGTGGCCAATGTCTAAATCTTCTAATTGTGTAGTGTCTATGAAATGAGAAAACAAGGACAACTGGTGAGCATATCCTAAGGGTACTGTGTGTCCACCACCCAGAGTTCATCTTAAGAAGAGATCATTGGTTGAGTATGTTACTAGGTGGTACAGCACATGCCAAGGATGCTCTAGTACTGGGTTTTTATGCCATAACCTAAAAAATAACCGTTGAAGCAGAAAATAAAATACACAAATAAATCAGGAACATTCTTTTTAAAAATTGAATTAAATTAGCTCATATTTCATAAAGAGATCATTATGTTTCTAACAATACATCTTTGACTATTCAAAGAATAAATACAGACTAATAGTCATTCTTTTCCAATGTCTTCCTTCTGAAATAAGTATGAGCTTAAAGTAATCCAAAGCTTTCTTAAAATATTTTATATAGTATAACCATTTTTGAATTAAAATGAGCAGTTTCAAAAGAATGTTGTGGCATTTTATAAAATAAAACCATTTACTTTCTAAACTGAGCATAAAGAAACATTGAATTTCTTACCAATATCAGAGCTGCTGTTTGCTGTTAAAGGCTCATTCTTCTCCTTTATACAGACTCCTCCCCATAACCCTTTCCTCCTCCTAATAATACATGCGAGTTACCAAGCACTGGCTTAACTACTTTGTGATGCATAATTTTAGTCCCACATGGGGGCCCATTATAGAGTTAAAGCTCTGGCTGACTTTTCCAATTTCTATACAAAAAATCAAACCTTCTTACATTCTTATTACATCTCAACTGACCTAGAACCTGTCACATCACAGCAATTTTAAAGGTTTTTATAGGCTTTTCTTCAAAGGAAGGACAATTAATTTGAATATTTTCATATGGACACAGTAACGTATTTCTATGGGGGACATTGTTCTCTTGCCATGATTTTCTTAACTATTTAAATATTTATCTAGTGTAATGGCAATAGTAATAAAATGTCAACAGCTGCTAGTGAACATGTTTTTGTTGCTGACAATTTCAGTTAGAAGTCTTGCTGGGGAATCCAATGAAAATGTGGATAATTCTGAAAAGGTCAGTTCTGAATTATTGTTAACCATAACCATTTCCCAAGTCATTAGGCAGATAAAATCCAATTGAAACTGAGAGACATAAAAGTAAATTATTTGAGAGCTTCCCAGAAAGATGTGGAGAGTGTCATACATATGTGAAAGACACCTGTCTCCAGGAATAACTTCAACTTGATTATCCATAATGGGACTATCCGGTAAATGTAATTTGGCTATTATCATTTGCAAACCTCATGTCTCAAAGGCATTTTAGTTACTCAGACAGACCATTCAATTCAATGAGGTGAAGTGCTAACTGAAGCACAATTTAACAAACCCATAAAGGAGAATAAGGACAGCAATTCTATTGAATTACAAGAGAAAAAAGTTAAATATAGAAATAACTATGCACTTAGTCATAGCAAATGGATTTTATTGCAATAGAAGGAAGTTGAGGCCAAAACTAATCGTGAAAATACTTATCAAACAGTTTTTATTGAGAATTAAAATATATTTTTTCATTCAAAATCAACATTTTCTCTTCTTGCCTTGCTGTATTATTATTTCATGTCTCATTGTTGGTATGTGACATCAACTTCCTCATTCCATTTTTCTCTTGCTTAAGATGTTTTATTTAATGAAAGACAATGAGACTGGGAATGATGTGAATAAATATAACTATAAATATAACTTTGTAATTCTGTACTGAAGCTCTGAGTGACAGGTAATTAAAATACAATTTTGTAATTCAACACATTATTCCTAAATAAATCAAATACCTTCATCATGCCTCCAAGATTTTCCAAAGCAGAAATCACAATATATCAAAAATTTTGAAATCAACACCCACGTGGAATATTTTGTAGTTATTGGGATGTGTGGTTGAAATTAGCACTCTGCATAATACAATATGAAAAGTGAATAGAGAACTGATCATAGTGATTTAAATGTTAAAATGAAATTACAATTGTAGGAATGTACTAATATTTCATGAATTCTAGTTTTCTCATCTTTATAGTGGGCAACTTTTTCTTGTTTTAAAGAACATTTCATATTGACGAAAGGTTCAACATATTATATAAATGTAGCAATTATGAAATATATTCTTTCAACAACAGAGCTCCCAAAATAAATTGAGCAAAAATGACAAGAAGAAATCACATATAATCGAGGATCTTTCAATAAATAAAGAAACAGTAAGTGTACAGGTTATGGAATAATAGACTAAATCTAATCACTCTTAGAAATAAATGTGATAGACTTTCTCACATATCAGAAAACAAACTGGATATGAACATATCTACAGAAAACCTCCATCCAATAGTTACAGAAGAGAAAAAGGTTAGGTTTTCTATTCGTACACCTCATCACTTAGTAGAAAATGGTGGTGGACACATATGTAGACCATGACTTATTGGAAAAAAAATTTTAATGAAGTGAAAAGAAATTAGTTTTTAAATAACTATAATTTGCAGTGCCACATTAGTGATCCCTACATGTACAATACAAACAACAGCAATAATAACAAATCACAGCTCACCTTCTGGAACCGTTTGGAAGGACCATGATCGAGAAACAAAGACTTGGCTTACCCTGAATTTCATGTTCTAATTTAGAAGTAGTTACATGAAGCTTTATAGTTTTACAATGCAAATCAAGGCAAGTTTAATTTGATTGGTACAGCAGAAAGTTGGTCACAGAAAGGTTCAGGAAGATAACAGTCTTAACTTTGGGTAGCTGGAAGCCAGTAGTCAGCTAAGTTAATTATTCCAAATGGTTATTATTTATTATCCCAAGATGTTAAGTCTTACACAGAGGTGAGCACATGATGTATTTATGGGGCCCAAGGTCAGCTCAGATAAGAGAACTAGCCTCCTCGGGTCTCTGAAGTTTGAATCAATAAATAAGTCTTTGTTCTTCCAGCTTTTATCCAAGATTTCTCATTGACAGCAGATTATTCTTGCTCAGTCCAGAAGAATTTATAGGTACTTGTCTCCTAAGAAGCGTTGTCTAATTCAGTATCTAACTAAAGTAGAACCTTAAAGTGTGTACAAGAAAGTGTAAGAAATGAGAATAGAAAGGTGAATAAAAGCTTTGCTTTGTGTATTTTTATTTTTTTACTATAAATATCTCAATTGTTAGATTTTATTGTTTTTATTATTATTTTTGTATTGTTGGCTTATCAGACATTGATGATAAGTTACTAGGCAGTTTTAAGCAAAGACATCATGCCTTATAACAAGACAGTTTTTGTAGTGGCCACTTAAAATGAATAATAGAAAAAGATAACATGAAGATTCATTATCTTTAAGATTTGTAGATAATGAATTAAATGGCACAATACTAACTTTCCTTCCTTCTAGTTTCTCTCTTGGTCTCACTCTTCAGTCTCTATTAAAAAGCAACGTGAACTCTAACTTTTGGGAACTACATCCAGAAGAACAAATGAACTGTGTTTACTTGAGATAACCTCTGGCTTCTAGGAGGTAGGATATGGCATGAAAGCAAGTCACCAGGGTCCTCTAGTTCTGGCCAGGTCTATCTGCTTCCAGATGACTTGCGCTCCTGCCATGTTCTACCTGCTAGAAGCTCCATAGCATTCACATTAGTGTCACAGGTTGTGTATCAAATACTGGAATCACAAATCTGTGGCATATCTTTTAGGCACAAACCATTACAATAAAACAGTCTATGGCTAGAATCAGGGGTTTTAAAATCAGTGCTAAGTGGTACTGATATTGGTACAGGAATGTTGGGCATTAAAGAAATATTTTCTGGAGGGAATACACTTTGTGAGATCTCTGGAATAATAAAACATTAACCCTTCCCTCTCCATTTAGTCATAATCTTAAAAATGATATGTCTTTGGTAATTTTATATTTCAAATTTAAATCTTAATTCTGTTTAGTTGACATGTGTAGCTAGTGAGACAAATGGACATCTAATTTAGTCTTTGATATTTGGCTATTCAATTTTCCAGCACTATTTATTAAAAAGATATTTTCAGTATACATCTTTAGTAACTTTAACAAAATCAGTAGGTTATTATTGGTTTTCAATGTTAAGAGAGGTAAATAGAATTAGAAAGATGGACCCCCACCATTCAATTATCTGAATGGGATAACACTAACAGCTTGTCAGCATATAAGAGTAGGAAGTCCACTCTTTACTTTCTTATTGTTACATGGCAAAATTTATTTTGAATATTGGAATTACCAGTCAGCAACATAACAAATATGGAAGAACAGCAGATTCAACTGTGTTTCTTTTTTTGTCTCAAAAAAATAAATAAATAAAACAACAAAAGTTACAACCGGTCCTGAAACTAGCTCTTGTAGACCCAAGGCTGGCCTCCAACTCACAGAGATCTGCCTGCTTCTGCCTCCTGGTGCTGGGATCAAACCGCCTGGCTTCAACTGTGGCCATACAGAACACTTGGGAGCTATAAAGATAAGAATATCATTTGGGCCAGAGAACCAAAAAGTAAGATCACAAAATATGTCAGCAAGGGCTGCTGTAAGAAACATTGCCCATGAGGATGCATAGACTTTACAAAGGGCACCAAACATCAAAATGCAGGAAGCTACTCTCCTAAAGCCAAGAGATCAGGGTGTCATGGTTTTGGTGTGGTTTGCCCCCAAAGTCTTCGTGTGTTTTAATCTTGGTCCTGGGAGTAGTACTGCAATATTAAGAACTATCAGAGGTGAGTCCAAAAGCAAAGTTCTTAGGTTCCTGGAAGAATGTCCTAAAAATGTGCTTGTTTAAAAATGTTTCTACTACCCAAATCACAACTATCTTCTTATGCTGTTCTTCATCATACTACAGATAAGAGTAGAGGGTGACCGCCGACCAGTTCTATTGTCACTGGTTTCCATCTCTTATCTCATTCATTCAAATTTGGGCTTATTATCTCACATATTGCAGAAACATAGCACTTTTTACCCAAATGAATGACTTCAGCTTTGTGAGGTCAAGAAGAATATCTGAAGTCGTTATCTGTTAATGCTGGGCTGAGTCACTCCTAACAGGCCATTGGGTTGATTTCTAGCCAGTATATCTGGGAGAGGGCCCAATTGTTTATTTCTTTTAATGAGAAGTTTTTACTTCTGGCAATAAAGTTTCCAATAACAGCACCTATCATAGAAGCCAAATTGTTTCAATCATAGAAACAAATATGAAATAAAACTCCATGTAGAGAAAATGATACTATGTCTAATTTTCCTCATATTAGTTGCATTTCCTCTAGACTAAAATGTAAAAGAGGCATTACTGAAAATGTAGCAACCACAGATGCATTTTAAATGTACCATGGAATCCAGACACTTCTGCATGGTGCTGGTCTTGTGCCCCTGGGTTAGGGTTAGGGTTAGTTGTTTGTTCCTATGTAACATGAACCATCATTATGCCTTGACCCTACATTTGGGCTAGGCTGGCAGTCACTGGAGAGCCTGTCCTCATGTTTGGAACACTAGCAATAGCTCTCTAATGTGGGTATCAGCACTGAGAAAGTCATTGGACATTACTTTCTGCGGGAAGTGGATGAAGTGCAGAGTGAAAGTGTATTGTTGACATGATCATAGCCAGTTTCAGGATGCCATGATCCTGAATGCCACAGACCCGTGACAAAGGGAAGGCCTTCCTCTGATCCAAATACAGATGTTGGCATCAGGAAATACTGCTAGCAGCTTCATCATCCTGACTGGCTGCAGCCTGACCCTGGTCTCCTACAGACACACTATCCAGATTGGCTGCCCACCTCCTTGTTCCTATTGTATATTACCAACCTGCTGAGTTCCCAGGTGATTCTGCTGCATCTTCGTCTGAGGAACTGACCCATCCAGTCCCACCTTTTCTGTATGTATACCTGTCATTTCTTCAAGCCCTGTCACCAGAGTAAAGTCAAGTCCTCATTCATAGAGGTTGTGGCATTTGCGGTTTTTCTTTATTTTTCTAGATTCTGAAGATCAGTTGTTCATTTTCCCCTTAGTGAAAATACATAAAGCTTTTTTCCTTTTTTGTGAATGCAACACTCTTGTATATTTGTAATTAAAACAAAAAGAAAAAAAGAGAAAAAAATCCTTTTGGATTTAATAACATAACTTCTATGTGACTTAGAACACTTTTGAGACTGCTTATGTGCTGAAATCTGTTATTCATAGATATAAGGCATGATATCTTCTGTTATTTAATAACTCTGATGTTTCTGTAACTTTGTTCATTTACTCTGTGTGGTGTGGGTGTATATGTGTCTCTGTGTGGGGTGGGGCATGTGTAGAGGTCGGAGGACAACTAGGGAATGTTTATCAATGCTAAGGATATGACTCACTCAGTAAAACGTTTATTGTGCAAGCGTCAGGACCTGAGTTCTAACCCCAGTATCCACATAAAAAGCCGAGCACGGTAGCATTCAACAATAATCCTACCATTGCAAGGGGTAGAGACAAGAAAAGTTTCAGTGAGGGAGTGTCTGAGGGTAATAAGCATGACTTCATAAAATACAATTCCATAATTAGTTTATCACTGTATTTAAGTATTTTAGCAGATTTAATTGATAGATGAATCTGCCTGGTTTTTTTTAGCTAAATTTAACAATTACATTGGTACAATTTTTTTTCAAATTTCCTAATTTTATTTTTTTTTCAAATTTCCTAATTTTATTTATTTTTTTTACAATTTTTTTTATTTACTTTTCAGACTCTGTGATAAGATACTATGAGCAAGACAGCTTATAGAAGAAATGCTTTATTAGGGGTTTATAGTTTCAGAGTGTGACTCCATAACTATCATGCCGGGAAGAACAGCAGCACACAGGCAGGCATGGTGCCAGGGTAGTAGCTAAATGCTTACACCAGATCCGCACTCACAAGAAAGAAAAACACTCAAAAGGAGACTTATGGGGGTCATTGATTTCAAAACAGCACAATAATAAGTAAACCCAATTTGCTCTGGAAGCAAGAGTTATGGTATGTTTATCTATAAAACAAACCAGCATGTTTTTTTTTAATTTGCATATTCTTATTGCAAAAGCTGAGGACAGTGTGAACGCCTTGTTATTGGCATCTCTTAGAAGGAAACAGCAGTAAGGTTGCAGTGAAGCTGTTGCTACTGCAGGGCTGTCGGCTTATTGTCACCATCCAGTTTCCTCACGGGATTCATTACCTACGACAGTAAATAGCGTTTGTCCTCTGAAACACGACAGATAGCTGTCAACACAGCAGTTTTCATCACCCTGTCTGCCATCTGTGTACTGAAGAAACATTGTCCGTGGGTATCAAGTTTGTCTCATATACAACTATCCTATTGGCAAGTGGCGTGCAATGTAAATACCATTCTAACCGTGCTAACGCTCAGCATTGACTGAAACTGCATAGCTAAGTGAATTAAGAAAATGTATCTTAAAAACAAAGTTATAAATGTAATTACTTAAGATTGCCTACTATTTTCTTTTAAGTTATTCATTTGATGTTAATTTCTATATATAGAATATGTGTTGGAAGGTTTGGTTGTAGTTCCTCTCTCTTTATTACTTTATTTACCCTATGCAGAAGAAAGGCTTTTGAATTATCCTCCTTTACCGTTTCATCTTTGATTAGTCGTTGCTACAAAGCTCACTCACGTAGTCACTCTGTACATCTGATCAATTTTCCACATTTTCTCTAGGTTTTTCATCCTGAAGGCAGATTTCAATTTAATACTATTCTTGTTAAAACAATAAATCAAGATTCCAGTCTCAGGACTCTAGGGAACATATTTATTACAGTCAAAAGCATATAACATGAAATTTACCCTGCTATCACTTCTTAAGTGTATAGTGCCAATACTGTGAACTACTTGTCTACCGCAGTAGAGTAAGGTTTACTCCTCTAGGGAATATTTAACATCAAAAACAACTGAGGATTATCCAGTACTAAAATTTTATCAGTAAATGTGATAACCCATGTGATGTGATTTTACTTGCCATAAAATTTGTATTTTGAAATTTTTATTTATTTCCTTAGTATATACATAGACTGTGTGTGTGTGTGTGTTTCAATTTGTATACATTTGTGTGTGTAGGCTTACACTCCTTTGCCATGTTGCATGTATTGAAGTCAATGGACAACCTCAGATATGGGTCATCAACTTCTGTTCTGTTCTGTCTGAGACAGGGTCTCTGTTTTTGGTTGGTTCTGTTGCCTTTACGGGGTATCTGGCCTGCAAGCATCTGGTGATTAACCTTTGTCTGCCGACAATCTCTACATAGGAGCTCTGTGTAACAGTGCTAAACACCATCAGGTCAAGCTTTGCATCAGTTCTGAAAATATGAGCTCAGGTCTCGTGTATTTACAACAGTAGCTTTAGCCATCGAGTCTCATTCTACATTGCTTCGTTCTACATTATTATAAAATAACATGTATTAATAAGCAAATATATTCACATTTGTAGAGAAAGTAAAGCCTCTCAAATATTAACAGAAGGGATGAGCCACTGCTATCCAGAGATTTTATTTTGATTTTTTGTGTTTAATCCATGAATAACTATTGCAATGATATTTGCATGTATGTCATGAATATTATACTATATGACTTTGGAACATATGTATTAATCAACTGTAACCTCTTTTGCCTGTTCTTTTTGCTAATGCTACATAATAGTACTTCCTACTAGCTGATCTTTACCTTTTTATGACTGAAGTTATTCTCCAGACATGGAATTTCTGGCCAAGAAGAATGACTCTGCATACCTCTAATGTATTTGAACTGAGTAAAGCTACCACATCAAATTCCGTGCCAAGTTTCTCTCCTAGCAACATGAAAATAAACCTGTTTCCTTGAGCTAGGCTAACACAGGATTTCTCTCATTCTTCATATTTATTTACTTATTTCATCAGTTCCTATTCCCTCCCTTCCCTTCAACCCCTCCTATGCCTTACTTTCAAATTAACAGCCACTTTTTTCTGACTATTTCTGTTGCACACCTATATACATCTAAAAATGTATAAATATAACCTTCAGAGTCTGCTTAATGTTGCTTGCACGTATGTTTCTATTACTGACCTCTTCTATTAGATAATTTTATCTTTGGGGAAAACTCTCCTTTTTCAATGATTATTAGTTGCCTATAGTGATCTATCTATTGGTGAAGCCCTGTGAGATTTTTAACCATTCATTTTGAGATGTCAATTCTTACTGGCATTGTTGGGTCATGTTTAGGCAACCATGTTACTGAGATTTTACTGTTGTGGCTTCCCTGCCTTTGCTGAAAGCACAGTCTCATAATAAATTCTGTGGTCCTCTGGTTCTCACCTTCTTTCTGCTCTCTTCAGCAATAATCCATGAAACATAGGGCTTGTGCTGTAGATGTACCAGTTGTGGTTTGGAACTGTCATGCTGTTCTCTGCCCTTTGATGAGTTGTGACTTTATAGTATATTCTTCTTCTTCTACCAAAAGGTGCTTTTCTGATGAGGTGCGAGATCTGCACTTATCTGGGGCATAAAGATAAATATAAGAAATAAAGTTTAAATTAGTGAAAAGTTTGGAACTAAGTCTCCTATAGCTATCTTTATTAAACTCTAATGAAATTAATCAATATGACAGAGAAAAGTAAGTCTTTAATGTCTGTCGGTTCCTAGTTCTGCTCTTCAGTGCTTACGCATTATTTTTAAAATTACTAACCCCCACACCAAGGTTTAGGAAAGGGAAAGGAAAATGAAATCACACTATATAATACACAAAATATAGCTTTTAAATGTATTTATTTTAATAAAAACTAAATGTTCTATTTAATGACAAATATTCATAGTTATCTTTTCATATACATACCACTTTTATTATATTAAACATTATATTAATAACTAATAAACATACTATATTTTAAAATATTTGTTCAGTAAAATAGCAGAAGAGTAATATGTATTGTAGGCTAACTTCTCTGCAATTCCACATGTTAAAAATGTAAATTCATCATAAATCAGTTATTTAGATTATGAGTGTCTTAAATGTTGACTCATCATTCCACCCACCTCCTTCATCAGTCATATCATAAAGGGGGATATCCTTCCACCCAGATTTCTTCTGAACCCAGCTTCTGCTTGTGTTACAGTGAGGTAGGGATTCCCATGAAGTACTGGAGAACTAGTAGTTGATGAAAGCAAGGAAGTAAAAGCAGAAAGTGGACCAGAGCATGCAGGAGGGTGAACTGAGAGACAGGCAAAGCACTATCTCTGCTGTGCTGTCGCCACTTCATCAGAAGACTTGGTCTGTCATCCCTTCCACTCTGTAAACATCCGGATAGTCTTTGGAGGGCCTCCTCCTAGGATAGGCAGAGGTGCTCTTAGTAGCTATACTTCTGACACTTCATTTTCCCTATAGGCCTGTCCTCTTCTTATCTGATCAACTTGGCAATCTCATACTGGCATCATGCCCACTAATTATTATCCCAGAATTTACTTCCTCAACATTTAAAGCATTTGTGTTAATCTAACATTTATTTTAACCCTAAGAGTTGGCAGAGCATATAACTTAAAATGTCTTCTTCTGTAATGTTACACTTCCCAAAGGAGGATATAGAAAATGACTATAGTGTTTCAGCAACACCTGACTTAAAAGAATATCATGTATATGGAAGAATAAATGTCTAGAGAGCTGTGATTTAGTAATCTTTGCATCATGCTTTGCCTGGTTAAATAACCAACTGGTCTTGGAAACAGACTACCAAATAGAACAACCTCTGGTATGAGCTCAAGGAAAACTTTTTGGGGTTTTGATTTTGTTTTGTCTCTGTTCTATAATTGCTTCCTAATACTCCTGGTTCTTTAAAATAAGAAACAAAATGAGTGTAAAAATTTATAATCTTTATCAATCGTTATTTCAATTTCTCTCCTAGTTTTATTTTTTTTATTTGAAAAGCATTGCTATGGTAGCGATGCTATTTAGAATTTATTTATTTTTATTTTTTTTAGTTTTTTTTTGGAATTTTATTAAATTATAAAAGTTTCCATTTCCGCCCCTCCTCTCCTGGTTTTAATTCCTTGTTTGATGCTGAAAGCTTCCATGGGAGTATACAGCAGGTGACAACTAGTATTTAGCAAGTCGACTCACCAAACATAAAACTCCCTGTTGGGAAGCTCTACTTGGAAAAGTTGTGGGGTTACTGAATGGAAATGACTGGTGTTTCTGTCCATAACTGTCTCAAGTGCCATCACTTTACCTCCCTAATAGAACAGATTGAGGTTCTTTCAACACCATATTAGTGATGTGTTTTACATTTATTGAGCATACATATAGTTTTGGATCATCAGGAAGATGATTTAGGATTAATATGGATAATTTTAATGAATAGAAATAATACTAGGATATTTTGCATTATTCAGAGTTACATAGGAAAGTTATAGTTTTCTCCGCCATGAAGACAACTAATTTTTGACTTCAGAACATATTCAAAACAATCTGGGTGCCCCTGAAGACAAATATCTGTTTGCCCCTGGAGATAAACACACGAGGTCATCTTCCCAGGTGTTGATTATTGCTGATTTAAGGTTAAACTAGAAGCAACTTTAGTAGACATTACTTTCTCAGTAATTGACTTTTTGCCCATTGTCTCAGCCTCAGTGTGTATTATAGGCTCAAGGTTCACTCAGCTGATTACTTTCTGTCTTAGAATTCTCACAAACTTATAACTATGTGCATGACCAAGTGATAATCACTGTCTGGTCAATGTGACATCCAAAGCTTAAGAGAAACTACTTATGAGAATGGGTCAGGCCCTGAAAATGTAAAATGTAACATATAATTGTCCATAATTTGGCTGTGAGAGAAGCAGCTGTGTAGAGCTATGAAAGAGCTGTGCAGAGAGGGAGACAGAGAGAGAGAGAGAGAGAGAGAGAGAGAGTTGAGTGGGCAGAGAGAGAAATGTGAGAAATGAAATCATGAGAGAAGTTTGAGAGAGTGAGTAAATGTATGTGCGTGTGTGTGCTCATGAGGGAGAGACAGACAGACAGACAGACAGAGGCGGGGAGGGAGGGAGAGAGCTGTGTGAAAGTTCTGTTGTTACATAGAGGAGCTGTGCCTAGAAACTGTATAAAGTGTCCTTTGATAATGAGATGTTTGTCTGTGACTGTGTGAAAATTTGTAACTGTGGAGGCAAGGAAGATGAAGCAGTACAGAAAAGAGATGCAGAAAAGAAATTTATGTAAAAGAAAGATGTGGAGCCATGTGAAAAGAGTTAAGGAGTTATAACTGTGTATAGAGGTGTATGGCCATGTAGGAGAGAGATGTATGTATAAAAGGAGAAATATGTGGCTGTATGTAAGGAATGTGGCTGTATGGAGCAGAGAGATTATCAGAAAGCATGTTTAAGATGAAGTAAAAGAAAAAGATACCATCAGAAAGCATGTGTTTTCTTATTTTTCCCCTCAGAAAACGTCTAGCCCTCAATAGATAAGAACTTTTCCTAAGCCCTTGCCTCATTAATAAAATTTTTTGCGTACCCTGGCTGTTGTCTGGAGGCAGTCCGTCTCCTCCCAGTTAGCCATAGCTTTATTTTGCTATATACTACCCTATCAAGAGTCTTTTTCACGTTAACAAAAGAACAGACCTTGCACATAAAGCCTTAGTCATGTCTGTGAGTGACAAGTCGAGAAATTGATGGGACAAGCATGGTTTTATGCTAATGAATAAATAAGTGAACCTCTTACTATATGTCTCATTGCCCTAAAGCCTGGAGTTATACCTCAGGTTTCCTACTTTTCATTACAGATCTACACATATCGTTGAATAAGGCCTGGCAGTCAATAAGAGTAATTTTCATAATAAATGATTAGTAAGTTACATGTCCAATGGTGCCACAACAAATACTTTTTACTTAAATAGAATTAAACAAATCTATATTAAAGGTAAATATCCATGTACTTCTTATGTTTTCCTTGTATCTGTGTGTGTGTGTGTATGTATGTTTTGGGTTCATGTGTGTTTGTGAATCACATTTAAGTAGTAGCTTTGTAGACACAGGGATCACTGTAAATGCTATATAGTTTTTACCCATATTCATGGCCACTTACAATGAAAGGAGAAAAATCATTGAAAACATTGTAATCCTTTCAGCTTCAACTTTGCAGCTGTATTGCTTATGATCTTTTTTTTTCCATTTTCCCATTGCTTGGGATGACAGTTTTTATTAAAAAGCATTTATTCTACACCTTAAGGCTTCTTATAAAAGAATTGGATGGCAAGATTGCAGTCTGTGATTCTGGGAACAATAGAAGGTCCTTTTAGCAACTAGAACCCTCCATTTTGCTACAATTTTACCATAAAGGATGAAGCTTCTGCTGCCCTGATCATAAAAGTCTCGTCTATGTATTAGGCTCATGTCTTAGTCAATCTTCTATTGCTATGAAGGAATGTCATGATCATATTTAATTAGGACTTGCTTACACTCAGAGGTTTAGCACCTCATCATTACAGTCATGATGGGAAACATGGAGGCACACAGGTAGACATGGGCTGGAGGAGTAGCTGAGAGTTGTACATCTGAACTCACAACAGGCAGAGAGAGGGAGGGAGATGGGCCATGACTTGAGCATTTGAAATCCTAAAGCTGACCCCTAATGACACACTTCTTCAACAAGGCTATATGTCATAATCCTTTCAAATGGAATCACTCTCTATGATCCTGTCAGGGACATTGAATAGAGTATCTCTGATGGCAATTAGGAAGTCACCAATTCAGTCAACAGTTCAGACACCCTCTCCACCACTGCTAGGAGTCTTAGTTGCAGTAATCTTTGTGGGTTTTTAGGTAACATTTTTATTTAAACCATCACAGGATTTGAAATAAAACAATCAGCATGCCCTTTGGAAAATATCTCAAAATGAAAGCTTGAAAGTATTTTGTGTCTGGGTCATTTAAAGCACTTATTACCAGAGAAAGGAATGTATCCAGTTGTGGCACATTCAGCTAATTTGTCGGAATAATCTAGAACCCATGAATGCTTGTTTGGTGCTAGCAATCAAGCAAAATCACACTTGGTAGAATAACACTTCCAGCTGCACCCATACCAAGCGTTCTGTTAGGAAAAGCTAACTCAAAGCAGAAAATTATTATAAAAAAGAACATTAGATCAAAACTAGAAAACTTGTTGTCCTGGATGCATGGAGACTCTCTCACCTCCAAGATCCTTCTGATGGGATCCCACAATAATGGGTTCTTAACAGAAAAATCATAATTTCAGAAAGTCTGAATATGACCTTTGGATATTTGTGTAAATTCCAGGAATGCACAAAATCCTAAAGTAAAAGAAAAATGTAATTATTTATTATTTAAAAATGAATGTTGCATGTTCCCTAGCACACATGACTGTCAAAAGCAGCTCATGGGAGTCTGATCTCTCCTTCTACTTTGTGGGTTCTGAGGATGAAACTCATATTTGCACGCTTGAGACTTTTTTTTTACCAGTGAGCTATCTCATCCATCTCAGGAGCTTGCCTGAAACATTACTTTTATGCAATTAAAATTAAGAAAAGAAAAAATATTCATTGTCTTGTATTCAAGTACATAAGGGTATAAACCTTTCCAATTAATTGTCGAATAAATTGCTACATCCATTCATATCACAAGTCATGGATTGCAAAATGCTTATTTTAGATTACAGACAAGATGTTGCAAAGTGATAATATGAATGTATTTTGGAATGTGTGCATCTATTTGGAGAACAAGATTACTATGACAACTGGCGACTGTGTGCATCAAAAGCCTTGTTAGGTTTAGGGAGCCAGAGCGTTTATGGCAAAGCTTAGCACTTTGGCAACACTTTCTCAATTACAAAATTCACTGAGATCTGCTTCACCATAAATGTGGATTGAGAAATTCTTCAGCAAGGGTAGGTAGTCTGTTTCATAGAATTACATATTTGAAGCATGTGAAGCAAAATAATCCATTTTAAGGGCATTGCATCATAATAAAAGAGATGAGAATTAAATAATAAACTTTATAATTTTTATAAGGATCATCAGGCTTTACAAAAATGAAGCCAGTTTAGAATGGTAATATCATGAGGACCTCCTATTTATTTACCTTTATTTGAGATCTTCTCATCTATCTTCCCTATTTTAAAATCATTTAATGTACACGTGTTGATATTTAGAATATAGTTGTGTTGTGAATGGTGGTATATACCTATAACCTCAGTAGTCAGGATCATGAGACAATACTATTAGGAGTTCACAGTCAGCATGCATAGCAAAACCATAATAAGTCAGAAGGGAAGGAAGGAAGGAAGCAAGGAAGGAAGGAAGAAAGGAAAGAAGAAAGGAAGGAAAGGAAGAAGAAATCGTGGCTGCACTATTCTGCAATTCTGACATTTGTTGCTGTTTGCTTTATCTTTCTGACTGGAGTAAGATGAAATCTTACAGTTATTTGAACTTGCATTTTTCTTTTTTTTCCAAAGTTTATTAAATTATAAAAGTTTCCATTTCCGCCCCTCCTCTCAACACCCTCCCACTCCCCCCACTCCCTCTCCTCCTCCCTCTCCATCCCAAAGAGCAGTAAGGATTTCCTGCCCTGTGGGAGTTCAAGTTCCTCCCCCCTCCCTCCAGGACCAGGAAGGTGAGTATCCAAACAGACTGGATCCCAAAAATCCAGTATATGCAGAGGAAACAAGTCCCAGTGTCATTGTCAATAGTTTTTCAGAAAGGCTCCGGGCCAGCCACATTCAGAGAATCCGGCCACATTCAGAGAATCTGGTTGGATCACATGCTCGTTCAGTCCCAGTCCAACTGCCCTTGGTGAACTCTCATTAGATCAGTCCCCTTGTATCAGTGGGTGATCGCACCCCTAGCGGTCCTGATTTCCTTTTTCATGTTCTTCCTCCTTCTGCCCCTCATTTGGACCTTGGAGGGCTCAGTCCGGTGCTCCAATGTGTGTCTCCGTCTGTATCGCCATCCATCATCGGATGAAGGTTCCCTCTGGTCTTGCCTTCTTTGCTCACGTTCTCTTTCCTTCTGCTTCTCGTTTGGACCTAGGGAGTCAAGTCCAGTGTCCCAATAAGGGTCTCTGTCTCTATCTCCATCCATCGCCAGATGAAGGATCTATGGTGATAAGCAAAATATTCATCAGTATGGTTATGGGCCAAAGCCGTTTCAGGCACCCTCTCCTCTGTCCAGAGAACAATCTGGGGATCTCTCCTTGGACCTGGGATCTCATTTATAATCAAGTCTCTTGTAAACCCTAAAATGACTCCCTTAGTTGAGATATATTCTTCCCTGATCCCATATGCAGCCTTCCTCCCTCTCCCCCCCATTCCAGTCCCCAGAGCTTTCCCCATTCCTCCCCTACTCCCTTCTCTCTAACCCTCTCCCCTTCCAACAACCCGCCTACCCCCGCGATGCACCCGAGGTTACCTGGGACTCTTGTCTATTTCCAATCTCCAGGAGGATAACTACATGATTTTCTTCAGGTTCACCTTCTTATTTAGCTTCTCTAGGATCACGATTAATGGCTCAAAGACCTTTAATTATGGCTAGAATCCACTTATGAGTGAATACATATCATATTCCTCTTTTTGGGTATGGCTTACCTCACTCAGTAAAGCGTTTTCTATGTTCATCCATTTGCATGCAAAATTCAAGATGTCATTGTTTTTACCGCTGAGTAAAACTCTAATGTATATATGTTCCACACCTTCTTTAACCATTCTTCTATTGAGGGGCACCTAGGTTGTTTCCAGGTTCTGGCTATTACAAATAGTGCTGCTATGAACATAGTTGAACAAATCCTTTTGTGGTATGATAGGGCATCTCTTGGGTATATTCCCAAGAGTGGAATTGCTGGGTCCTGAGGGAGGTTGACTTCCAGTTTCCTGAGAAACCGCCACACTGATTTCCACAGTGGCTGCACAAGTTTGCATTCCCACCCACAATGGATGAGAGTTCCCCTCTCTCCACATCCTCTCCAGCATAGGCTATCATTGGTGTTTTTAAGTTTAGCTATTCTGACAGGTGTAAGATGGTTATCTCAATGTTGTTTTGGTTTGCATTTCCCTGATCGCTAAGGAGGTAGAACATGGCCTTAAGTGTCTTTTGGTCATTCAAAGTCCTTCTGTTGAGGATTGTTCCCTGTGCAGCAGAGGAGATGGTGCATGAACTGGCCTTGTCCCATAACCATACTGATGAATATTTTGCATATCACCATAGAACCTTCATCTGGCAATGGATGGAGATAGAGAGAGAGACCCACAATGGAGCACTGAACGTAGCTCCCTAGGTCCAAATGAGGAGCAGAAGGAGGGAGAACGTAAGCAAGGAATTCAGGATCATAAGGGGTGCGTCCACCTCTGAGACAGTGGGACTAATCTAATGGTAGCTCACCAAGGCCAGCTGGACTGGGAGCGATGGAGCATGTGATCAAAATGGACACTCTGAACATGGCAGGCAATGAAGGCTGACTGAGAAGCCAAGGACAATGGCATTGGGATTTAATTCTGCTGCATGGTCTAACTTTGTGGGAGCCTGGTTTGTTTGGCTGTTCACCTTTAAAGACCTGTATGGATGGGGAAGGACCTTGAACTTCCCACGGGGCAGGGAACCCTGACTGCTCTTAAGACTAGAGAGGGAGGGGGAGGTGGGGAGGGAAGGTAGGGAAGGGAAGGTGGAGAAGGAAAGGGAAAAGGGCGGCGGGGAATAGGTGGAAATTTTAATATATATATATATATATATATATGTATATATATATATATAATTTTCTCATACAATATATTCTGATTATTTCCCTTTTGTCTACTATTCCTAGTTCCTCCCCACCTTCCCTCCAATCAAGATCTATTCCTTTTCTGTGTCATTAGAACAGAACAAACTTCTTAGAGATAACAACAAAATGAAAGCTTTAATATACACATATAGGAAGAGTGAAAACCTATAAACACACTGTGCTTACTGCTTCAGTCACTGTGAATTCCTAAGAGCTTTGCTCAGATGATTTATAGGCTCTTGTTCTCCTGTTGCCCACCATCCCTTCTGTTTCTACATTCTTTCTACCTCCTCTTCCACAGCAAGTCTTGAGCTCTAAACGGGGGGGGGGGGGATTTGATGGAGATATTCCATTAAGAACCTAGTTTTTCAAGGTCTCTTTTTCTGCATAATATCTGACTGTGGGCCTCCTTTATTTGTTCCCATCTGATGTAGGAGGAAACCTCAGTGATGCTGACTGAATAAGTCGTTGACCTGTATGTACAGCAGAATATCAGTAGAGATTTATTATTACATTTGTGCTTTAGAGCAGGAGTATTTGGTTTTAATATAGGTCTCTGAGTTATCTAATTCTCGGATATTTGGTCATCCAAGCAGTGCCAGTTTTGGGTTTCACCTCATGGAGTGGACCTTACGTCAAAGCAGACATTGGTTGGTTATTCCCATAAGCTTTGTATCACTATTGCTCTAGTATAATTTACAGGCAGGACAGATTGTAGATCAAAGGTTTTGTGACTGGGTTGGTGTTTATGTTTCACTTTTGGTAACCTGCAGAGGACCTGTCTGTGACAAAGACACTAGAACCTAGGGGTGAAGGTTCTATGCAAACACTAGCTCACCCTTCTACATTCAATGAGTGTGTGTTTGTTATCTTAAGCAATGGGGACTTTCTGTCAGGTTATGGAGAGAAAACTATTATCTGGGTGATGGCCTAGGTTGTTTGAGGATTTCCATGGGATCTATTTGACAAAAAAACTCAATTGGATGTAAACCATTCTCAGTACCAGAAATTTGTCAGTGACAAGAGTTGGCCAGTTGGAAAATTGACTCCCTCATTATTGGAGATATCATTAGGGTCACCTTCATATATTCTGTGAAGTTTCTACTACACTGGGTTTCCATACTACCTCTTAAATGATCCTCAATCCTAGCTGCCTTTCCTCACATTCCCTCTCAATACCATCTCCCTGTCTCAAATGATCCTTGCATTCTTTTTTGCCTTCCCCTAAACCCCCCATAAAATGTATTCTATTTCTCCCTCCCAAGGAGATCCATGTGTGTCCCTAAACTATTCCTCTATACCTAATCTCTTAGGATCTATGGATTGTGTATAGGTTATCACTTATTTAATAACTAATATCCACACCTAATTAAATTCATACCATATTTATCATTCTGAGTTTGTTTTACCTCAATCAGGATGATTTTTTTCTAGTTCCATCCATTTGCCTGCAAATTTCATGAAGTCATCCTATTAACAGCTAAGTAATACTCTATTATATGAATGCAATATAATTTCTTTTTTAAAAGATATTTTATTTAATTTTAAAATTTTTTATTTTATTTTTTTAAAACAATCCTTTTTAAATTTTATTTTATTTATTATTGTTATTATTATTAAAAATTTTCCCCTCCTCCCTTCCTCCCATTTTCCTCCCCCTTTCCCCCCTTCCCCTCCCCCCTCCATCTCCAGTCCAATCAGCAGTCAGGGTTCCCTGCCCTGTGGGAAGTTCAAGGTGCTCCCCGCTCCATCCATTTCTATGAAGGTGAGCATCCAAACAGACTAGGTTCTCACAAAGCCAGTACATGCAGTAGAATCAAAACCCAGTGCCATTTCCTTAGCTTCTCAGTCATCCCTCCATGTCAGCCATGTTCAGAGTGTCCTGTTTGATCACAGGCTCCATCAGTCCCAGTCCACCTGGTCTTGGTGAGTTCCCATTAGATCAGCCCTTTCTTTATTCATGTTTCTGCTGAGAGACATCAGGATGATTCCAATATCTAGCTGTTATAAATAGACAAGCAATTAACAAGGTTGAGCAAATGTTCATGTAGTAGAACAGAGTATCCTTTGGGTATGTGCCCAAGAGTGGCATAGCTGAATCTTGAGGAAGATCAGTTCCCATCTCCCTGAGGAACCATCATACTAATTTCCATAGTTGGTTGAACAAGTTTGCATTCCCACCAGCAATGAAGGAGCATTTCCCTTGCTTTATATCCTTGCCAGTATGAGCTGTCACTTGTATTATTGAAGTTAGCCATTCTGACAAATGTATGATGGAATCTCAAAGTAGTTTTGATTCGCATTTCTTTGATGGTCAAGGATATTGAGCATTGCTTTAATATTTCTCACCCATTTCTCTTCTTAGATCTGTTCCCCATTTTTAAGATGGGTTATTTGGTTTTATGACACCAGGTTTTTTGTTCTTTTTATTAGTTATCTATCAGATGAAAAGTTGGTAAAAATCCTTTCCCATTCTGTAAGCTGCTGCTTTGGCTAATGACAATATTCACTGCTAAGAAGAAGCTTCTCAGTTTCATGAGCTCCCATTCATTAAACATTGTCCTTAGTCCTTACATTGTCAGTGTTTTGTTCAGCAAAACTTCTTCCATGGCAATTAGTTCAAGGATATTTCCCGCTTTTTCTTCTATCAGGTTCTTGTATCTGCTTTCATATTGAAGTCTTTGATTCATTTGAAGGTGAGTTTTCTGCAGGGTTATAAGTAAGGCTGTGTTTACATTCTTCTACATGCATGCATTCAGTTTGATCAATACCATTTGTTGATGATGCTGTTATTTTTCCAGTGGCTTCTTTGTCAAAAAAACCATGTGTTCATACATGTGTGAATTTACACCTAAGTCTTTGATTCAATTCCATTGACCAATGGGTTTGTTTTATTGCTAATTCCATGCTATTTTCTTTACTATAGTGTTGTAATACAGCTTGAAATCAGGAATGGTAAGACTTCCAGCAGCTCTTTTATTGTTCAGGATTGCTTTAGCTATCTTTGTTGGCAAATTAGGTTGGTAAGATAAATAACCAGACCAGCTCAAAAATAATAGTAATATTTTAATGGTTAAAAAAGGGGAAACTTATGCTACAAGAGTGAGAGGTCCAACGTCCTATCTGTCTGGCGGTCACCGCGCTCTCCTCCCAGTTTTTCTCTCTGGGACCCAGGTAGCCACACCCTAACTAGATGTGATAGGTTGATAGAGTTTCCCCCATCATCTCCCCCTTTTGTCTAAACAAGACCGATCCAAACCAAATATAATTATATACAATAGGAACAGATACCAAATATAAAATTACAAACAATAAACAATATTAAGCAAGGAACACATAACAAAAGTCTTACTAAACATTCTATTTCAAGAAGTCTAACGATTGCATTGAAATTAAGCTTGGCTAAATAATGAGAGAGGTAACTACAATTATCTAATTTTTAACTCCATCGAAGATCTGAGAAGGGAAGCAATATTACTTGAGTAAACAGGAAGTGCAATTGAGAAACTTCCAAATTGTGCAACAAATGACAGAGACAACTAACTACCTGGGCAATCACCCAAAGTCTCATTTGCAATGTTGAAGCAACCAACCCTGGCTAACGCCTAACGTAACTGACATACCATTTTCAAAGGCAAGAAACTTTTAAAACTGTCTTATTCTGTCTTGGCAGGATATGGCAGTCCTGTTTTATCCATTTACGGATACTCTGTATCTCTGTCAGTGGTTGAGGTATGGGCATTTCTTTGTCCAAAGGCCAGTTCTCCCAAGAAGAAAGGCTCCAGCTGGAGTGTCTTTGGTGCTCAACATTCTCTTGGGAATAGATCTGTGTTGCCAGGAGCGATGGTGTCTCACTACCAGGGAACTCTAAGTTAGATTCAAGGCCATTTTCTACAGCTCTTTGAAGAGGTTGAAGATTATCTATACTGAATATAAACTCTATGTATCTAAAGAACCTCATTGGCCTAATTACAAATATGACAAAAATATATGACTATTGATCTATAATTTTCAATATCTATCTAACTTAAAGACTAAGACAATAAACAATGGTGCAATAAATGAGAACAATGACCTTCAAATATAAACAATGTATAAGTATCTTGATCAGAGGTAGTAATGTACACTACAATATGGTAAATATATACATATATATATATCAATATGTAAAGAATGTTTTAAACAGAGGTAGAATCATACATGCATACGATATTCGATAAATTTAACTTTATCAATATAAGAATCTATACTAATATAATTATCTAAAAAGAATAACTCACAAATACCAACCTATTATCCCATCATCCAATTATCCTTCTTTTTTTTATAGTTCCCCACTCTGGCGGCACACCAGCTGTGGCTGGACCCAAAGCCTGTAGCATGGCGCGGGGTGGGGGGAGTGTGTGGTGGTGGGGCAAGGGGTGCGGGGCACTCTGCCAGTGGAAGCTGAGGGGGTGGTTTATATCTATGGCAGCAGTGCGCACAAGCAGTGCAGGGCACACAGAACTATAGTGGCCTCACGTTCAGGCGCCAAGTGTTGGCGAATTAGGTTGGTAAGATAAATAACCAGACCAGCTCAAAAATAACAGTTATATTTTAATGGTTAAAAAAGGGGAAACTCACACTACAAGAGTGGGAGATCCGATGTCCTGTCTGTCTGGCAGGCAGTGCACAGAGAGAGCACACACCTTGGTCACTCCCAGTTTTTCTCTCTGGGCCCCAGGTAGCCACACCCTAATTAGTTGGGATTAGTTGAGAGAGTTTCCCCCATCATATCTTAAGTTGTGTTTGTTTGTTTATTTTTCCATATGAAACTAAGAATTGTCCTGGTGTATTTCTGATTCTGTTGATTTGGGTTATCTCTCTTTTTCTGGTTAGTTAATCTTTCAATGTTAATAATCTTCTCAAAGAATTAGTTCAATTTTTCTAAATCTGTTAATATTTGTTTGGCGTCACCAGAAATGGCCTATTTCAGAGATGTTTCTAAAGGCTACTGAGTAAATTGCATATTCTTTGATGCTTGAACAGAATTTTCTGTAGAAATCTGATAAATGCATTTGTTGAATGATATCATATTATTGTCAGTATCTCTGTTATTTTTTCCAGTCAAGATATGTCTAGTGGAGAAGTTGACATATTGAAATCATATACTATTGCATGTTGATGTTAATCGATGTTTTAAATCTTAGTAGTATGCTTTTTATGAAATTCATTGCACCAGATTAGAAAAATACACAATTATTATTAGGACTATAATACTTTATTTGTAAATCATTTTCTTAATTTTGACAATGTGTCCTTCTTGATCTCATCTGTTTAGTTTTAATTTAAGGTCTATTTTGTCAGAAATTAGGATAGCAATGTTTGTTTCATTCCTGGTCCCTTTTACTTGGTTTAACTTTTCTCATCCTTTTAGTTTAAGGTGGTATCTATCTTTATGGCTGAGTTTATTAAAGACAGCAGATTTTATTTCTTAATCCATTCAGCTATCCTATGTCTTCTGATTTGGAGAGTTGAGGTCATTAATACTAAGAGTTACTTTTTAAAGTCGATGTTCAATGAAGTCTCTTTATTGAAGTTTTGGCATTTGTGTTCTTAGTCTTGCTATTTATTTCTGTAATTATAGTTTCATTTGTTTTTTTCTAAAGTTCCTTCATAATGCTTCTCCTCACCTTATTCTGAGGTATTAATTTCGGTATTTTCTATCTAAGCCTTGTTTGTTGGAGATAGGTTCTCTCAGTTTGTCTATATTTGAGAAGTATTTCTTTCTTTCTTAAACATGGCATACAGTTTTAATGGACACCATAATCTAAGTTGGCATGCATGGTCTTTTATACTTTGAAGTATACTGCCTCTTTGTTCTCCAGACTTTTTTTTAAGTAAATTTTATTAAATTATAAAAGTTTCCATTTCCGCCCCCCCTCCCAACACCCTCCCACTCCTCCCACTCCCCCTCCACCTCCCTCTTCGTCCCCCAGGGCAGTCAGGGTTTCCTGCCCTGTGGGAAGTTCCAGTTCCTTCCCCCTCCCTCCAGGTCCAGGAAGGTGAGTGTCCAAACAGACTGGATCCCCAAAATCCAGTATATGTAGAGGAAACAGGTCCCAGTGTCATAGTCAATGGCTTTTCAGAAAGACTTCGGGCCAGCCACAGTCAGAGAATCCGGCCAAATTCCGAGAATCTGGTTAGATCACGTCCTCATTCAGTTCCAGTCCAACTGGCCTTGGTAAGCTCTCATCAGATCCGTTCCCTTGTATCAGTGGGTGATAGCATCCCTCGCAGTACTGATTTCGTTTTTCATGTTCTTCCTCCTTCTGCTCCTCATTTGGACCTCGGGGGGCTCAGTCCGGTGCTCCAATGTGGATCTCCGACTGTATCGCCGTCCTTCGCCAGATGAAGGATCTGGAACTTTTAATGTTTCAAATGATAAATCAGCTGTTACTCTGATTGGTTTTCCTTTATAAGTGTCTGTCTGTGTGTGTGTGTGTGTGTGTGTGTGTGTGTGTGTGTGTGTGTGTGTGTGTGTGTGTTAATTTGCAGGTTTAAATATTCTTTCTTTGCTCTGTGTATTTTATGTTTTGACTATAATATGCCTTGGATGATTTCAATGTTCTACCTTCTGCTTAATCTAATCTACTTGTTAGACTAGACTGAGTTTTCTAATTGAGACATTGAATTTTTCAGTTCTACTTGAGTTTGAATTCTTTTCAGTATTTCTAAACCTTTACTAAATTTTGTTTTCAAATTGATTGCCTCTCTTTCGTTTTATTTTGCTTTTTTTTTATTCAGCCTTATGTTTGTGTTTTAATGAGCATGAGTTAGGCTTCTTTTTAATTTCATTGCACTGTTTATGACTTCTTTAATAACTTGAATTTCCTGATGCTTATAATTGTTTACTTTTAAGAGTTTAAGATTTGTATCCTGGTTTAAACTAGGTAACTCTCTTTGAAGACCTTTTCTTGAAAGCTGGTGAATGTTGGAGGAGTTATACTGTTTTGATCTTTCATATTATAAATATTTTTAATATTAGCATACAGACTATTTGTTGATTTTTGTAACTGGTATGGACCCAGTAGGATGTGTTGGTGCATAGCATGTGTGTTCTGGGCCATGCTTGGAGGGTGTGAAGGTGCAGAGGGAGCTGCTCAGAGTGTGCCAGAACACTGAGTACTGGATCTGAGCTTCATCTGAGGATCAGAGTGCATACAGAAGGCCTGAGGATGATAGGGTGATTTACCAGGCAGGGTTACACCACAGACAATGCACAACTGACTAGATCCAAAGGCTGAATAAGGACTATGTAATAAGATCTGGCAGATAGAGTGGGCAGGCAAGTCAAGGGTTGTGCTTTTTGGCAAAAGTCTAAAGACTGTGAATGAACAGCAAGGTTTCTTAAACTGGGCTAGAACATCGAATGTGGAATTCAGGATCTTTCAGAAGACTTAGGTAGTTTCAGAAGACACTCTTGACGTATTTCCTAAGACATTGCTTTCTTCTACCTAATTATATTAATATGATGTTTTCTGTTCAATTACATTTTTAAGTACTATAATTTATGTTAGAACACACAGGTGGTAATAACTTTATTTTGAATTTTAAATTAGATCAGAAATCTAATTATATTTCCGTGATCAGTCATTAGATGGGAGAAACTCTATTACATGCTTTAATTTGTCATCTCAATTGCTTTTCATGTTGTATAAGGAAGTATGTCTTTGAACATGGTTTTGCCTACCTTCTACCAACTATCCCCCCATTATAACTGTTTTATCAAATAGCTATCGCCAACAAAACATATTTCATTCAGGATTTAGCCTCCCAATGTTTCTCACAATACATTACATGTAATAGATTTCATTTAATGTTTGTTGAACTAGTCATCAATACTTTCCTTAAAAGATTCAATCTTTCCAACAAGTAAATATTTTAATATTTTCCCTTGAGTGACTAAAATTCTGAAACAAAAGGTGTGCATGAAAATGTTTTTATTCAAAAGTTTAGTTATTTATTGAAAACCATGATTTCATCCATCCTGGACATCCTAACTGAGTTATAGACCTGGCAGTATGCTGAGTAGTGACTTGAGGGTACCAGAGCCTTTTATAAGCTCAGCCTGGTCTGTGACTAAGAGACACTGATCTTACATTTCTCGACTTTACTGTGTTTCCAGACTCCACAATGTATTTACTCGTTTTAAATGTGTGGTCATTACCTAAAGGTATTTCTCATATTTCCTCTAGATTTTATTCTGAGTTCTCTATGCTTATATTCCTCTGTGGTCCAGCAGTTCCGAAAGGAAGAAATGAACAGAAAGTATCCATTGGTATAGTAAGAGGAGTGTTAAGGTTAAATATGTGCCCATATCTGATTAGTCTCCTTTCTAGTCTATCTGGTTAAAGTTTCTATTAAAGATTTGCTTCTTGGCATGGCTTTTACACATTTGAGAGACAGACTGACTATTTTTAAATCCACTACAAAAGTTAGAAAACAGTGTTTCTTGAGGAGAAAATAAACACATGGCTAGATGGGTTTAATATCTATTGTCCTAAAAAGAGGGTCTTTTGAACTGTGAATGACAGGACTATTATAAAGAAAGACTCTAGCAATTGTAGGCTGTTGTTTTAATTAATTAAATTAGTTTCAAAAGAGAGCCTGAATTTTTATCCTTTTACTCTAAGATTCCTGTGTCTAGCCATGCAAGTAAATGTAAATTGTAGTGTAAAATGTGAATAAAACCCTCATTCATCTAAATTACCTATACACTTTATATAAATTGCTCTTGTGGTTTCTTCCATTGTGATTATTTTCATCTCAAAACATAAATTGATTCCAGTTCACCCGGGGCTTTTGTTGAGGCTTTTAAGTTGCAAAGTGCTTTGGTTTGGATCTCACTTTCAAAGCATTTCACAAATTACATAGATTTATGGAAATAAACTACCATTTTTCCACATTCATACAGCTTCCTAACTGAGTTATTGAGACAAAACAAATCAGCAATACTTCCCTTAATATTCATTTCCTCAGGCAATTTTATTTAAGACAGATTGAATAGCCCCCCCTTCAAACTATTATACATACTTTTAGTTTGTGTTTTTGCTCTTCAAGAAAGTTTATAATTCAAAATATTTGACTACTTTATTAAAATGTCTATCTAATGTTATTTCAGTAGTATGTGGCTTTGCTCTGGACCATCTTTATCCTTTATACACAACGTTAGTTTTAATATCAAAGAGTATCTATAGTAGATATTATGGACAAAGCGGGAGAAACAGAGCTAACTTGAGGTCATACAACAAAAAGAAGATAGAATTTTCTCTAATAATTCACAAAATGATGAATAAAAACATAAAACATAAATGGATTAAATATACTCATATTATTATTGCTTTAGACTCTCTTGAACATCATCTCATACCACTGCTTATCCACAATTACTCATTCACGTGTGTGCTCTCGTGCAAGTGCACCCAGTCTCATGTAGAAGCTAACTCATCCTTGGCTGTGGGGTCTCTGGGCCTCCTTTGTGCCTAGTTTATGATGGAAGGCAATTGCATGTTTATCCTCTTCAATCCCTAAAATCCATACTTCCCAGTATGTGCTTAAGAAATACTCATTTTTAATGGGAACTTTTAACAATTTTGTCTACTGTCATTTATAAAATAAAGAAAACAAATAATTTACCTTTTCAATTTCTATTTTTTATTTTTGAGATTATACAGTAACTATAGCATTCTTCTTTTCTCTTTCTTCCCTCCATATACTCTCATATACTCTGCACTATCATCCTTCAAATTCATGAAGTTTTGATCACTAATTGTTACTGCCTGCTTATGTATATATTTCCATGTCTAGTTCTTAGAATATTTCTAAGAACTCAAATACCAAGACTCAAAAACTAAAATACTACTTAAAAATTGGCCAGGGGCCTGAATAGAGAGTTCTCAATAGAAGAAAAATATTTGGCTAAGAAATATCTCAAAAAATGTTCATCAACATTAGTAACATGCAAATAAAAACAACTGTTAGATTTCAACTTACCCCTAGTCTGAATGTGAAAGACCAACAGAACAATCAGTAATTTTCTTTTATATTTATCTGTTACTTAATTCACTCACATTTCTACGTGCAAATAACATTTCTTAAAAATGCATATACATTACTATGAAGAAATAAAAATTGTCTTATTAGGGCGATCCTATGATTTCTTATATATAAAAACATTCTTAGGCACATGATAATATTCTTTGCAAAATTCTAGTTACTAAATAATATTAATGGAGTCTATGAAAATCTAGTACTCATGAGAAATATATTTTCTACATTTTAAAGATATCTTTAAAATGTTAGACCGTATTTTTATATTTAATAATAAAATTATGTATTAATTGTATTATGTAGATAGGCATTATGCCTGTAGATAGGCAGGGTAGTACATTCTTTAGTACCAGAGTTCAGGAGACAGAGGTAAGTGCATGCTATTATTTTGATGCCAGTCTGGTTTACATAGCAAGTTCTGGCCATCTACATAGTAATACTCTGTCTCAAAGCAAACAAACATAAATGTTAATTATATTTCTGAAAAAATAGTTTAATAAGAAATGTATGATATGATTATATTATGAAATCTTACAAACTGCTTATAGATTTAAATCAGTTTTTCTAAATACCTTATGCCCTTAAAGTTAGTAAATAGATAAAAATGTGACTGAAAAACTAAAGTAAATTAATGCTTTTCACATTTAACAACTGCAACGATTAACTGTAATGGTTTTTACCTATTTATTTTTAGTGTGTGTGTGTGTGTGTGTGTGTGTGTGTGTGTGTGCGTGTGTGTGTGTGTGTGCCATATTTAAATAAGAGTTTGGCAGAAAGAGACATTTATATGAAGGAAACATAGCATAAAGCATTACCAGGTTGTGCCTGAACATTAATGGAGGCACACAAGCTGCTTCCTTCAGAGCTAACTCTTTCACTAGTAAGCTCATCTACTGGCCATGGAATGTATGGCTTTAAGAGAGTGTGGCTCAGGAGTATCACAGACTGTGCTGACTTACTGTGGTAAAACTGACACATAGTGCACGGATATCCAGAGAAAAAGAACCAACAGGGTATGTCTAGGTGTGTGTATACAGAGATGATAGGAGGAAAATTAGTCCTTGGTTAAATGAATTAGATTCTAGAAATATGGGAATCAAAATGTGTGGTTTAATTGATTTGTACTTCAGGCATGGGAATTAAAGAAGAGTTACTGGTATAGGACAACATCCTCCATAGAGAGAACTCCTCTGGTTCAAAGGACATCAGTCTTGATCACTGTACTGATTACCTGAGGTATTTTACACAACTGAAATTATATTTGCTTCAGGAATTTGTTAATTTAAATGTCAATGTCTTCTGCCAACACTCACAGAAATATATTCAGAGTAACAAAGCCCAGCGTTCTTGGCAAAATGACCTATCTCCATTGACCCACTCCACACTGACACATTTATAGCGATCACAATCATGACCCTTGTTCCATTTTAATTTTACAGAAACAAACCAGGTAAATAGAATGATAGACATGAGGCACATTGTGATTTCCATTGTTTGTTTCTTAATGGCAATACTAATATCTATAAAGTATGAAATATCTTATCACATATCATCTCCATACTTTCTGATAAGGTAGGAACCTGTGTGTGGACTTTTCATCGTCTCCTCTTATCATGTACTTTACGTCACTGGTATGGAAGCTAGCATGAGGGTTCTTACTGTCACCAAGTATGTCAGCCCTATGTTAGCATTAACAGAATACCCCAAAAAATGCACTTTTCAAGAAAACAACAGGCAGAAGTCATTTGTACCTCATAAAATCCTGCCTCCTTTTGTAGATATCGAAAAATTTTTATAGATCTCCTCCTACCCATAAGCTCTTGTGCTGGTGAAAGGCCATTGATGATATTTCAAGCAGTTCATCTTCAGTGTTATTCATGAATTTCAGCCTATTTTTTAAAGTCTTTATTTTAAATACTCTTCTTTCTCAGTTAGACAAATATATTGCCAAAATGGAAGAAAAATATAAGAACATCTAGTTACTTTCACAAATGAACACATATATCCATGCATGTTTATAACAGAATTCTTTTTTCAATAGAAACTTACTTACCCCTACTCACTGGATTATGGACCTATCGTTAACTTGCCTTATAGGAAATGAGAAATAAATTGCATTATAATGAATGAAATAAGCTTTATATCTATCATCTAATATTTCCCATCTTAATATTGAATAATATGTATTCCCATAGGATATGTATGAACCTCCAACAGAAATACCAAAATCTCCCAGTCTTTGTCAAAAGTGCCGATATATGTAGTCATTAACAGGTCACTAAGTACTGTGTCATGCCTCTACCTTGTTTTGGTGATTAGATGCAGTCCTTAGGCTCCTGACATCCTTGTCAGCATTGACCTGGTAAATTAGAAGTCACCATTGAGATCTAGCATCTTGCCATATCTTCTTTACTAATGCACCTTCCCAAAGGAAGAAACCTTTGAGAAACCTTAAAGAGATGTTTCTCATTCCTGCAGGTATTGGGCATTTTGTTATATAGCCTATGACTCTTGATGAAGAAATTCTCATCTCAATTAGTGTAACTTAATCCAAATTGTGTGTTTGTATATGTTTGTGTGTGTGTGTACAATTGCGTGTGGAGGTGCATGCGTATAAAGAAACAAAATACAACAAGACTTCTCTGGTACACATTAAAAGCAGTGTACCATATGTACCATATGTACCAAATATGTACCAAATTATGTACATAAAAGCATAATATCCATATGGATATTAGAGTTATAAATTTTCTGATATATATATATGTATATATCAGAAAAAATACAAATAAATAACAGTGATACCACTCAAAAATATGGTAAAAGAAAGAACAAACCAAACCCAAATCTAGTACACAAAAAAATAATAAACTAAAAAGACACAGTAGAAATTAATGCATTAACTCTATAGTAAGATGGGTCATTTGGGCTCTTCTAGAGACATAACTCTCATGTAGTGGCTTCTCCAATCATGTAAAGCTATTCCAATTCTAATTTCGTACCTATGATAACTTCTACTGTTTTTACATTCTTTCCTAAACAGTCTTGCAAAATGTCTACTAGACTTCAATCTCAATTGTTAAAGTCTTAGGAAAATGCTTAGAAACAGTTGGCACTTTACCCAAATCTAAAGAATGAAGCATTCATAAATACTCTATGATGGAACACATTACAAAGTAAAGTTTAGTGTATATCATGGAGGAGAAAATTCAACACCAGAAAAGCATTGATCCCATGTCTTCTTCTCTGGGTTTGAACTCCAATTTGAGTCATCTGCTCACAACTGCGTCTTCTAAGCAGCTATTTGTCCTGAACCCAAGTCTTCTCCACAGTAACATCCTTCTGTTTAGACATTTTCGATGAATGTGTTAATTTAATTTCAATGCAGTTTTATATTTATGAGTGTCATGTCTTACTCCTTAAGTATTCTCTGATTGTAGCAAAAAAAGAAAATACTTCATTCCTTTTTCCCAGATGTGGCGTTCAAATTGGGAACGAGAGGAAGACATATTTCAGGGTAGGGTGTGAGCAAAACAGATTGTACATCCCACTGGAGTATTCTAACCAAACAAGGGAAAATCATTTTAAAAGTTTATTTTGAGTGAGGATAGTCATGCAGAATGTCTGTGCTCTGCATAAGTAAATGGAAAAGTAACTACTTTGAGGAGAAAAGACACATCTGTATGAAGAAGACAACTTTGGGCAGGTTCTGAGACCATGGCTCTCTGTACATAAAATAAACAGGATAACTCATTTGAGAATTCCCTGCAAGTATTTTTAACTATTCTACATGCTGCAAAGTTTATCTTTATCTTCATCTCTCCTTCTGTTTATTTCTTTTAATTTTTTAAAATTAAACTGGGGAACCTGCATAGGACTAAACTAGGGCCCCTGAATGCATGGAACAATAGTGTGGCTTGTAAGTGGAGACCACATTTTCATTTTCCAGCTGCCTAGATCCAAATAATCACACAGAAATTGTATTAATTACAATCCCGTTTGGCCTAATAGTTCAGGCTTCTTATTAACTAACTCTTGCATCTTAAATTAACCCATTTCTATTATTTTATATTTTGCCACGAGGCTTGTGGTTTGTTTCCTCTTGCTTCTTGGGCAACTACATGGAGTCTCCCTGACTCTGCCTTCTTTCCTCCTCTATCTCTGCTTGAATTTCCTGCCTTGCTATATTCTGCCCTGCCATAGGTCAAAGTAGCCTCTTTATTAACCAATAGTAATAAAACATATTCACAGCATACAGATGGGAATCCCACATCAGTGACTTGGGCAGTATATGAGACTATTGGCATTGGAACCAGGATCTAACTCTAATGTACAAACTGAATTGTGAAGTACATTCTCGATGGAGAGATACCTTCTCAGTCTAGGGACATGGGGATGGGCTTGTTCCTACCTCAAGGAGATGATCAGACAGATTTAGTTGAGTTCCCAGAGGAGACCTTAACCTCTCTGAGGAGTGAATGGCAGGTCAGGTTCAGGGAAGGAGGATGCGAAGAAGAGGAAGAGGGGGAACTGGGATTGGTATGTAAAAATTACAGAAAAATAAAATGAATAAATTTTTGAGAATATAATATACCATTTTACCCTTCCTTTCCTCCCTTCATGTCATACCATACTCTGCTCCTGCTGCTCCTTGTTGTCTTTCCATTTTATAGCTTCTTTCTCTTCATTAATTTTTGTTACACACACACACAGAGTTGTGTGTGTGTGTGTGTGTGTGTGTGTGTGTGTGTGTGTTTAACTACAAACCTTCTCAGTCTAATGTTATTTGCATGCTTGCAGAGTTGACTATTTGGTATTGAATAACCAATTGCTTTTCTGGAGAAGACTATTTCTTTCTTCTCTCAGCATTCCTTAGCTGTCATTTTTGGTTGAGGCTTCCTGAATTTTTTTTTCTACTTATTTCCTTCCAAACAAACTCAAAATGCGGAAAGTCAAACAAAGGAATTTTAGTAGCAGAGTATCTTTAACAGGGAAGTTCACGATCTCTATGCTGCTGTCTTTCTGTGTGCTTAAGAACAGAATTGCTCCCAAGACCCAATATTACAAAATAACCCAGTTAAATATATTCCCTCAATACTTTAATGGGAGGGGCCAAACTTTATTTTGTTACTTGTATTACAGGGGACAAAGAGAAATAGAAATGGAGATACCTTAGATGATTAAGCAGTAACACCAAAAAAAAGCTAATTTCTAGGTTTTTAACTTTTAGAACCACAAATTAGATTAAAATCTAACTTGGATTCAGACCTGCATGCCTCAGTATTTAGTGACAACTGTCATCTCTCGGACATATGCTAAATTTAATGGGAAAGGATTTGGAGTCCACAAGTCACCAGTATATCCTCCATTGTTTGAATATGCCTTTCTGTATGTAAGAATATCTGGAAAGGAGAAAATATTGACTCTTCAGCTCATTCAAGTAATGTTTTCTAGAAAGATTCTTTCTATTGTGGTGCTTTGGGGCTTTTGAAGTAAACAGCTTTTTTTTCAGGCAGGCTCTCATCTTCACAAGCAAATAGAACTCTATGCATGGCTTCCAAAGCAGAGATATTAATATATAATCATTATTCATTCTGTCATTTGTATTATAAAAATGATAATGAGTCAGCACATATTCCTAGTTCTACCTCCCATCTCGTTGTGCTTCAGTTACAGCACATTTGAAATGGCAGTGGGGCTCCTTTGAGTCGGCTTTAATTTTGTTGCAAATATTTCTTGATGATATTCCATGTGCAGGTTGAAGAAAAACATTTGTGACTTCAGAATTTAGATGACCAATATTGCTTAGGCTGGATCCCAGAAGGCAGCTGATGGAGAGTTGAGGATGCTGTAGGTTTGTAAGCCGAGTATCCTCCTTTCAACTGTGGGGTGCCTCAGTAAGATTGAGCCAAAATGTTAATACTAGCTTCAGAAGCTCATCTATTTGGAAGACTGAAAAACCTCTGTTGATCACACTTTTTAAAGTTTAATTTGGTAGCATCTTTGAGGAGGGAATTTATCTGGTAATTAATTCAGCACAGTTGAAAGACTGATATTTTACATGCCACTCACTAAGCTAGGGATTTTTAACTCTGCATCTAGATTTGCATAACCATTTCTCACATTTGAATATGGTTAGTTGTCCAAAAATTCATCTTATCATTTTTAATCAAAAGGCTCATGCTGAGTACCAAGGGCATGCTAACTTGTCAACTATTTACCATGATGCATGAATAGCTGCATTTTATCAGCTCACAGAGTAGTGAGGAATATGGGCTTAGAGTTGCATCATTTTATCAGTACAGAGCAAGTGCGTTTCTGCAAATGGTGCCCAGCAGGAGAAGTGGAGGACGCCAGTGAATGGGAAAAGGATTTGAAGTTCCACAAGTTCCAGTGTTTTCTGGTTTTGTTAAGCGTACATTTATCTACAGTGATAAATCTAGAATTGTTTGCAACTGTGTTTTCTTAGCTTCCATACAGACTTAAGTGTACTTGTTTGTGTGTGACTGTGTGTGCACATGCTTCTCTTTTATAGTTAATTTTTATCTTATTTTCATTGCAGTTAGTGAACATTATAGGATTTCATTCTTTGGCAATGTTTTGAGAGCCACTCGTTGACATAGACATAGTTTCTATTAATTGATATTCTTCTTCTTATGGGAATGGCACAATCTCTTTAGAATTTCTGTTCTGTTAGATCTTCTTGAGCTACAGTTCATCAGACCCATCCGCAAACACTCTCATCAGAGTGGATCAGATCAACAAGCTGTCTCCCCTGTGAACAAAGCAGGTTATGTTGACCTCCTGGTTTGTTACCTACAGCGGTAGTTGACAGAGCAGAGAAAACTTTTGTCTTAGGTCTCTCTTTTCAGGGATTATGGGACCCCACTCTGTAAATTATCTACAAAGAAAAGGCAGATGTACTTTATTTCTCTTTGTATATTGTAACTTTCTGTACTGAAATCAAAAACTGACATACCCAGGGCTTCAGTCATCGGGCTTGCTTTTCTAATTGTATTTCCTCCTTTATTGATAGCATTTTCTTTCGTACTGACTTGCTAAGCTGTGGATCCATGAACATTTCTCATCTGAAATTTGTATTTTTGCATCCACTTCTCTGATGTCTACATATGAAGGTAAACAAGCATCTTGAAACTGGTACATTCACAACGGCTCTAAATCCCCACCTCTATCTCACCCTGCTTTAATTCCCCTCTTCCATCAATGTTCCTTTACTCTGTGTTTCCATTTGCTCAGCGACAAAGCACATTATACCGCTCATTCCTGACGCTTCACATCAAATTTATCCAAAGCATGTGCTAGACGCTTGCTGTCTGCTTGCCTCTACTCTCTTCAAAGTCCTGTCCACACAGCTCTTCTACAGCCTTTCAGTAGTGTTTTCCAGTATTTTTCTGCTCTTCATTTTTGCCATGTTCAAATTGCCTCTTAACTTCCAGCCAGAATCTCCTACCAGTTTTCTATGCAAACACCTCATTCACTTTCAGTATCCTTTGGAATCAAAATCAATGTCTCAACTTCTCAAAAACAAAAAAAAAGCCATGTAATTTTTACTGAAATGACAGTTTATCCTCTAGGGCCATTCCTTAAACATTTGAGTCCCATCCTGCTTCACAGTCTAGCTGCTGAGGATGGTTCTACTGACTTAGTACTTTCCATTGAAATCTTAGGACCAAAGGTTAGATCTCTAGAACCCATTTTAAAATCTGTACATTCAGAGCTATATGCAGGGACTTGATTACTGGTCAGGAATTTTCGATGGTTCTGTGAGATTCGTGTTCAGTAAAAGATCCTTTCTAAAAATAATAGCGTGGAGAATGAGAAAGGCATCAGATCTTGATGTTTGTCCTCTACTGTCACATACCTGAGCCTGTAAGCAGGTACATATATACGCTCTGTGACAAGACTTTTCCTGCAGAGATACAATATACATGTCTATGCACCCCAGATAGGGAACCCATGACAGACCAAAGTACAGTTACCACCGAAATCCAACTTGAACTCTAAGTTTTATTGGCGTTATTTGCAGGAAAATGGGTGAAGGGTTATTTGCATGACTCAGAGACAACTGTCTCACCAAATCCCATCCTAGCATAGGTGACAACTCATGAATCTGGAAATATAGAATACACTCCACAGCCTACAGACAGATCAACAGATCAGAGAGTGTCTTTTCCAAGATATTAATGTACATCATTGGTCTAATGACTGGAGGAAGCTCACCTGGCTTCTACTTTTTCAAGACAGCTTCTCTGATCTGAACTTTCTTCTGCTTTGGGAGCCTTCCTTGCAGCTCAGCTTCCCTCGGTGTGTCAGGGTCTCTCAGCTTCTTTTGTTTACCCCAACAAGGAGTGACCTAGTGAATCTTGTCAGTTTCAGAGACTTCCTGAAACTCTTTTGAGTTGTACATCTTGCTGCTTAAGGAATTTGACCGCAAGATGGAATGTTTCAATCTCAGAGGAAAAAAGTTACACAACAAGACACCACATGCACCCATATAAATAGCATATAGTCACACAATACCACACGTCCAAAAGAAGGAAAAAAAAAACTTGTTTATACATACTTTTAGAAACTGCTATTCATGTGGCCTAAAGAATGCCCTAACTCCAAAATCAAAAGACACAATCACTCCCCAGGCCCTCCTTACACTCTTACGCTGATTTATTTCTCTCCTTTCCAGTTAATGCTATATTATATGTACGTAATTGATGTCTCTCATTTAAATTTTTCATACTCTACTGCAATTAAAGTGCTACAGCCTGCTGATTAAACATATCAAATCTATCTTGTTTAAAGTATCTAAGAAGATTGTAAGTAAATCGTTAAGTTACTTTTAAGTAACTGAGAAGAAAATAAATCCTCAAAGGGCAGCCAACATTTACAGACAGCAATTCGGCCCTTCGGTATTACAGCAGTGTCGATGTTTTCTCTAATTCTTCACCCGGGCTACATTTCCTTATCACCTCACGACCAAGGGACGCGGAGTGAGTAGCCTTAAAAGCTAGGAAAATTCCTTCCTTCTAGCTCTGTCTTCCCTGCATACAAAAGCAGGAAGCTTGCAATAGAGCAGTAAACCACTGGAGGGCACTGTGGGACCTCCGTAAGATGTGGAGCTTTCTGTCACAGGATTGTAACAAAGGCTTTCAAAACTCAAACACCAAGAAATATTTTGCTGATGTAGTTAATGGCTTTGCTTTATGTAGGGGAAAAAGAAAGAAAAACATCCTTTGGGTTGAAATTAGAATAACAGTGGTGAGAATACTCACAGATATTTCACAGAAAATATACACTAATATCCATTAAAATAAAATCCTCAACCTCTGTCATATATTTAAATGTTAATTAAAATGGCTCTGAGATATAATTATCACCTAATAAATTACATACATATAATATATCGAGTTTTATATTTAATACTATCATAAATTGATGGCAGAAATATGAGTTGATTTAATTCTCAATAGAAAAAATCTGACACTAACCATAATAGTAATTGAATTTGTATTATTTCCTTCGCCCTCCCTCCACACACTTATAGAACTTTTCCTACATGTGTACTCCACACAAGATGGCATTTGTCCAAATTTACAATTTTTTAAAATTCAAAATCAATTGTGTGGGCCGGAAAGGGTTTTTGGTACTAAAAAACAAAAGAAAGACAGATAACAAAGATGCTTTTTTTTATTTACTGATAAATGTTTCAAATAACATTTAGTAAAATAAAAGCCTCCATAGTAAAGCATGAAAAAAGTTTTAAGGGGAAGCAGAGGTAGGAGCGCGCGCGCGCACGCGCGCGCGTGTGTGTGTGTGTGTGTGTGTGTGTGTGTGTGTGTGTGTATGTGTTTGTCTCTTTGTGTGTCTGTGTGTGTTTGTCTGTGTGGGGGTTTCTGTGTGCACACGTTTGCATGCATGTGTGTGTGTGTGTGTTTATTGCAAAAAATTGCAAGTAAGCATAGATGCTGTATTCTGGTTTGGTTGAAAGGAGGAAGATGAAGGTTGGAGGCCAGGGTGGGAATGAAATTTGCCCCTGTACATCTTTCCAATGTCACTTAAATTTGTAAATCATAGAAATTTATCATCTAGTCACATAATGCAATTAGTATTTTTAAATACTACAGGATGAAAAAAACTTGGTTTAACCATTGACAACTGTTATGAATTATATTTTTAACTATTTTAAATAATTAAACCAAGCGCATTAGGTGAATAGAAGTGTGTGTTGGTGCTGGAATGCAGTTCTGTTGGTAGAATACTTGTCTCATGTGCTCAGAGCCTTGGGTTTGGGCCCTAGCACTTGGGAGGTAGAGCTCGGAGGAATCTTCTGAAAAGCTGACAGTGATCCACTTTCTGCGAGCACACATTTGGTAGCTATGGTATCTGCCTCCTCAAGGTGCATAACTGCTACGTTATGGTCGTTGTCCGCTGGAACAGTGATCAGCTTTGCCCAAGTGCTAAGGATAGCTTCCCCATGTGTAATGGGTAATGCTGTTTGACTGGCATCTTTGGAGGCCCTACAATCATTAGGAGAGAAGCCTCTGTCGACGCCTATGAAGGATTACCTGGATTCGGGAAATTAAGGTGGGAAGATCCCAGCTGGATACAGCGGAAAAGCTAGCTGTGCGGGGGCATGCAACATTCTCTGCAAGCTGCCCCTGGCTCTTGCCGTGAAAACTCCCCATCATGAAGGGAGAGCCAAAACACTAGCTTCCTTAAGCCTCTCTTGCTGCATATTTTCCCCAGCAACAAGACAAACAATAATACAGAAAATTGGTACCACAAGTGAATCTCTTCCTCTTCTAAGCCTGAACATGTGGTTCTTAGGTGTTTGGAACCAATTTGAGAAAGGAATGTTCTATGACAAGACTTTTCCTGTAGAAACGCATTCCACACGTCTGTTCACCCGATAGGGAGCCCACAACAGGCCAATGTCAGATAGCACTGAAGTCCAGCTTGATGAATCAGTGAGTTTTACTGGTGTTATTTCCAGAAATATGGGTGAGGGACTACTGATAGGATCAGAAATGACTCAAAGACTGACGCATCACCATAGCCCACCACAACCCTTGTGACAGTTCACAAAACCTGGAAAACCTGAAGCCCAGTGCATGGCCTGCAGGCAGCTGCACAGGATGGAAAGGGGAAAACCTGAAGCCCAGTGCATGGCCTGCAGGCAGCTGAAAAGGATGGAAAGGGGAAGCCTGTAGCACAGTTCATGACCTGCAGGAGCTGCATGGGATGGAAAGGATCCTTCTCAAGTGACTCAACAGGTCTGCAACTCTTCCCCGAAGCTCTGCTGGTCAGTCCTCAAACTTTGCAGTCTGCATGGTGTGGTAGTGGTTTGCAACAGCCATTACTGTTTACTCTGTGAAGGAAATGGTCTTTTAAATTAGATCAGTTTCAGGGACTTCCTAAAGCTATTTTGAGTGTCTTAGCTTCCAGCTTAAAGAGCCTTCTTGTAGAATATAATGTTCTTATCGTCCTACAGTCAGGCTCAGAAATCGTCAGAGTCTTTGGAATGTTGAGCTAGAAACATTTTAGAGTCCTCTTAGCAGAGCTTATCGGAACATCAGGGTGGATATGAGAAAACAAAAGTGCTTACAGAAACGTGGACAGAGGAGACTTGGGTTAAAAGGTTTCAGAAGGGAGCAAAGACTGTATCATGTCCTGGCCTGAGAATCATTTGTGTGATAGAAATCCAAAGGGCTTTGTGTACACTGCCCATGTTTTAAGAATGCGAGTAGAGCTGAATTTAAAACAGATGAACTTATTTTATTGATGGAAAACTTCCAAAACATCACAGTATTCAAGGTGTGCTGTCATTGCTGCTTGCTGTTCTCACCTATCTCTACAACTGTGAGTGTAAAAAAAAAAAAGAGCAGAAATATAAGAAAAATGTGGTTTTTCAAGGAACAGCAGGTGAGAAAATACACAGTTTTGGACACGGAGAATGCGGACATTAGAACATCTGTAAGTGTTAAGTAGTTTAGTGCCTGTTAGACAGATGTCTTGTGATTTGCAAGACTCCACCCACCCAACACTGAATCTTATGAAAATACAAAGTACTGAGAAAGGAGAGTACCTAAACTAAAATTGCCTGCTCCTCAAACTAAACTGTCATGGAAGGAATCTTCTAAAGTCATCACATCGAAGTTGATGCAATTCACTCCAGGGAGCTGATGCCAGCCAGGAAATGGCAAAGTCGGTGTCCAGGCAAAGATGTATTTAGAGGCTATTGAACAGAAGTCGGTGAGGATTCCTACATTGTAACAGAGAACCCACAATATTGAAGAAGTACAGTGGTATTGGCCCAGGACTTGAGCCAAATGGGCTACAGATAACTCAACCAAAGAGGCCAGGTGGCCTGAGGTCCCTGGAGCCCAGGAGGTTCCTATCATGAACTCCTGGTGTGTGACACGGAGTTGAAGAATTTGGCATTTGCCCTTCTAGGTATAGATATTGCTTTGATAATTTTTTTTATTGACTTCCCCATGCTTCAGTACTGGACAGGGAAGGCTTTCTCTGGACCATTGGGTATTGGAATGATGTAACATTTTGTTTGTACAGTTGAGGAATTTCTTGAGACTCAAACGAGTCGTGGACTTTGCACGTTTAAACAGTGTTGGCACTGTTAAAGACTGGGAGGATTTCTGGAGCTGGACTGAGCAGACTGTGCACTCTGTTGTGACTATGGGTCTACCTGCCAGGATAAACCTTCCTTCCTTGGTTCTGTCAGGTATTTTATCACTGAAGGAGACAACCAACTGATACATTATTACTTCATTGCTATAAAGTGTGAGCTTTCTAGGAAAGTGTTTCAGAGATGACAGGAGATGAATCACCCATAGCAGAGGGAAAACACGTAGAAATGAGGAAGAGAAATGGCTTGGTTTACTGAAGACGTTCAGTAAGAGTTCAGCAATCTAAAGCTTTCTGTAGTGGCTCATTTGATGGGGCAACTCTGCCACTAGTAGTAAGGTCACAAAACGATTGATAGTGTGTGCTTTGAGGCATCGCCTGCCTTCCCCTGAGGGAGTTTGGAAGCATGTATTATCATTTACATTAATCAGGTGATAGTTTAGAGAACTACAAAATTTTGTTAATTTGCTAGGGCACACTTTGCATCAGAAAGAAAATATGGATCTGACTTTGATTCCTTTGTTCTTCACTTCAGATTGTGTAAAAATGGTGGCTCTCTTGCATTTCATCTTCTATCCTTTTGATGTTCTTTCCTATCCCAGATACTAGTATGCATGGACTAGTATCAGTATCCTCCCAGCCTCTCTGGCCCTTGGACTTCAGGGTGTTGTCTCAAAGGAAGCTTGTTGGAAGGGTTAAGACAGTGTTTTACGATCATGTTTCCATCTTCCTTGTTATCTTGTTCTACCTGTTGCCCTGTATCAAAACCATTGCTCCACATCAGAAGGTCCCTATAGACATTATTTATTATTCTGGAATAACAGTAACTGCTTCCCTGTCACTCCATGCAGCCTGGGAAAGAACAGTTCACAGGGGCAGTTTCCCTCATACAGTGATGTTTATGTAATTGGGTTCTATAATAGGCTCACAATAAATAATCATAATTTGAAAGTATCGTTTTTAGATAGCACTGAATCAATGTGTCAATGTTATTGCTATTGTCTGAGTGAGAACTTATAGAATTCTACCATGACAGGAACACAAGAATAGAAAAAAGTTAAGGAATGAAGGTTCAAGAATGATATGAGTGTGTGTGTGTGTGTGTGTGTGTGTGTGTGTGTGTGTGTGTGTGTGTGAGAGAGAGAGAGAGAGAGAGAGAGAGAGAGAGAGAGAGAGAACCAAAATATCCATCCCTGAATTATAGGAGAACCAGAAGAGTACAATTTTGAAGTGGAGTTTCATAAATCAAGTTGACTGATCCTAAACATACCACATTTTACAACAAACAAAAGATAATTATTAAATAATCAGTACCTTGTCAGTTGAAATAAACAATCCATAGATGGTCATCAGAAGGCAGTGTTTGAAGTAGGAATAGATGTAGTTATATGGAGATGTACTATTTTCTTACAGAAGGTAGTACCAGAATCAGGTGATGACAAAGATAAACAATTTGTGTCAATTAAATCAGTATTTGGCAAAAAGAATGTTATAATGCAGGAGTGTATTTTACCGTTTAGGGAGACATAGTTCATTCATACAGGGAGACCCATCTAAAGGTTTTGCTAAGCCTATAACTTTGTCACATGTTCAACACAAGTTTCACAGCAGCCACATCCTGGTACATTTGAAGAGACAGGCATCTTAGTATCTTTCAGGATGAAGCACATAACGTAGGAGAGAAGAAGACTATAGGAACTGCATTAGAATATTCTAAGTATCATTAGTATTTATTTCCATAGAAAAAATGTAAATGATATTTTTAAAATTTGCTTCTTTTGAAGTATAAAAATGTATTTGGACTTATATTTTTTAAAGATAATGGATATAAAATGGCTTCTTGAATTAACATATCAATTACTTAAACAAAATGGATATGAATGATTGCACTGAAGCAATAATCTTTTACAAGAGTCATTTTATAGAAGATAAAATATAGATGGTCCCTTGACACAGGTACAGTATTAACCATTGAGGTGTAAATTATAGGGGTCAAGAGTTTACACTGTTCCCTTTGTGTTGACTATTCTGATAAATGAAAATCCCATATGACAGAAAAATAATATGACGAGTATTTTGTTAAGTTTGAAAAAAAAGAAGATGACTGACATTATATTTTGTTACAGCTTGAAATAAAAGGCAAGCAGTTCCTGGCCTGTGAAACCCCAGTGATGCGCCTGTCAGTATGCTGGGTCTAATGCTGAGGGACATCATGGGCTTTGACTCCAGGTGAGTTGAGTGTGTCCAATGAGGCCACGTCTCCATAACTCAGTGTTGCTTCTCTCCATTTTTATCTTACAGAATTCAAATTGAGTTTTCACAAGCACCTCGAAACATTGAGATATTTTGTATCTCAATGGGACTGTGCATGTCTCTGCCTTTTTTTCCTGAACTTGGGACCCTTTTCCTCCTAGTGGGTTGTCATGTATAGGGCCATGATATGAGGGTTTGATCCCAGTCTTACTGTAACTTGTTAGGCCGTGTTCAGTGGATAGCCCTGGACAGTCTTTTATTTTTCTTTTCTTTATTATTTTTTGTTTAAAAGAAAGAGAGGAAGAATTGATCTGGGGGAGAGGGGAGGTGGTTGGGAGGAGTGGAGGGAGGAGAAACTGTGGTCGGAGTATAATATATGAAAGAATAATAGTTTTAAACTCTCGCAAAAAAAAAAAACCCACAAAGGATCATCCTTTCAAAATCAATGCAGACATCCCCCTCATAACTTTAAATGACAGGATTTGTAGCAACGCGCAGATTTAATTTTAAGGCCAGGGCCAAAATGTCTGAGCCACAGGAAAGGTTATGATTGCATATCTGCAGAGGTGGGAAGTAAGAGAGGCAGTTTCTAGAAATGTTTCCTGGTGCCACACCAGCCTTTTTAACAGATGCTAAAAGGCTGAATTACCACAAACACAACAAATTTTTATCACTCACAGAGTAGACATTTTGAACAGGCAAATTGCTCAATGACTCAAAAGACTCCTTTATTTCTGATTTTAAAATTACAAAAGTTCTAAACTTTGACATATCATGATCCCTTTGACTAAAACAAATGATTGTAGAAAAGTGTCGGCAGAAACCTTTCATGAGCTGGAGTCACAAACTATAGACAGAGGAAAGGAAAGACTGATATTGATAAACTAATTAAGAACATTATATACTTTGTAAAACCTATGTAGCAATCTTCAAAATTTTTATATTTTGTATGTAATTCCATTGATTCTCAGCTTTAAATATTTTCAAAGGTGAAGAAACAAAGAAAAAGGAAACAATCAAGGATTCTAGGGACAGGGCTACTGAAAGATCCAAAGTGTACAGTAAACATCTGGCCTGTTTATCCAGTTTCTTAATGCATCTCTTGTTTGACATGGCAACTCTATATGTAGTGATTGAAGGTAAGACGATAATTAGAGATGGCTGAAAAATTTTAATTGATAGGGTGTTTCTTACAGTCTGTTTTAATGGCTTTAAAAATCATCAACATCTCTAGGATGTTCACATAGAACGTATAGAATGATGATTTCCTATAGAACAAAATCTATACAACTTAAAAACACACACTTTAAAGGAATGCTTCCACAATGAGAAGAAGAAGGTATGTTTATGAAGGAGAAAAATGAGGAGTTTAACATTTTCTCATGTATATAAAAAGAGTAGAAAAGGTATCAGAATGGTAAATTGGCTTTAATGGCATAGTATATAGCAACATATAAAATTATATATTCTTTGATATCTATTAATTAATTTTATATTTTTATTTTTTCTGTTTTTATCTATATTTTCTGTAATCAAAGGACTTCTTTATTTAGAAAACTTGATAGTTAACTTTATTTATAATGAAAAGAGTAACTTTAATTTCCAGAGACAATAAAAAGATTTCCAAAAATTCCTGCAAAATGGCATATTTGTATATGAAATCAATATACATTTACATGTTATTTTGTTATTAGAAAAATAACATCTTTTGTGATAACAAGAGTTGCTATCTAGTTGCTGAGTAAATTCTACAAATATTGAACAGAATGGGTTAAATCTACATTAGAATCACATAGATTACATAGTTTTTGCTTTGTGGTAACTTACAAAATAAGTGATACCTGCTATATAAATGTGAATATTAATATATGTTTTAAGCTTGTATAAAGATTTTCACTTTATGTTTTAAATAATATTTTTCATTGAATGGGTAAACACATTAAAGGTGTCTCACACAAAGTATGAACATGTTGTCAGTTTAGACATATTAATAATATGCATAGAGTCACCAATGATGTTTAAGTGTAGCCCAGATTTGAATTTGTTTCCATATCCTTGTGTATGTGTGTTGTATGAGGCTGAATCTGTGCCTGTTTTAAGAGTGAGTGAGAGAGAGACAGAGACAGAGAGACACTGTGTGTGAGAGAGAGACAGAGACAGAGAGAGACAGAGAGAGAGAGACTGTCTGTTATGCCTTTTGAGTGTCTGTTCCTAACAAAAAGCTTATATCTGTATTTATTGAACATTCCAGAAAATATCACGTGGCAAAAGTATAAGAGTTGCGGAAATGGAAACTTTTATAATTTAATAAAATTACAAAAAAAACAAGTAAATAAAATATTTTAAATTCTCAAAAAAAGAGTTACTTTATGAAAATCTTTAACAAAATTTTACAATTCATTGACTCCAGCTGACCCAGATAACACTATACTTTGACATAATTGTTTATCAATAAATACCTGTATCTTGAATCCACCGACTGTGTTAGAAACTCATTTTTAAAGGTTCTTTTAATGCATATTTGTTGTTTTCAGAAAATTATTATCAGAACACCCATGCATTAATTTTAGAAAAGGAGCATTAAAGAGTGCATAATTTAAGATTACAGCTCGGCTTTAACTTAAGATGTGAGAGTTGGTTTCTAGGGAAACAGAATTAATTGAAGGCTCATTTTTGCATTGTACTCTTAAAGATAGGTTAAACAAATAGGCTGAAAGCATAGACATCTGAGAGACCTAACTGCCAGTGTTCATGTCTCCCCCATTAACAGTGTTGTTCAGATCCATTTACCCTTTGGAGTTTTACTGTATATCACTTGTCAATATTCTATGTTTGATATAAATAGAGAAGTGTACATGGTGTATTTTATAAATTACCTTGCATATTTTGTTCTTCCACCAAAGACTTCCATACTCTCAAATTCATAACCCTATCTAAACTCTAATTTTGTGTTACCCCAATATTAGCAAATCACAGGTATCTTAAGCTTTCCTTCAGCAATGTTGATCTCTAAAAAATAAAATGTTTTCTTTAATGAATACTCGTTACATGTATCTGTTGTGAGAAAGTCTTCCTCAGGATTCTTTGCCTTTAATTCTTTAACCCTGGGTATTCTTATAGACAGTTTTCGTGTCATAGAATGTCTTAGGTTATTTTATTGCTTCAGAACTGAATCCTGTCCCTGTTGATGAGGTTTTTGAGCATGAAAACTTTTAATCAAATTTGTGTCCCCTTCTTCCCTCCACTTTACTGCCCACTCCATAAAAAGATACAATTAAACCGTCTTCCTCACACAATTCTTTATACCTTTTTGAGTGAAATTTATTCATATTCCCCATCAGAATGCCTGTAGCCCTCATTTCTTTCGTTTCTACTCATTTCTAGACATTTCTTTCTGCCATCTTTGGTATCAGGTCTGGAAAAGCTCAGAGAAGAATGTGAATGATAATCTTTCCAAAGGGGTATACCGTCCTGTCCTCAGTACACACAAAGCTAAATTTGTGAACAAGTTGCAGTGCTATCATTACCCTTCCTCTTTGTAGCATTAGTAAGCAGCTTATGATGATTCATTGCATGCTTGTCCATATATCTCTCCATCATGTATATGATATATATGAAAATCAATCATTCTTAGTGGAAACTAGAAGGATAACAGGACAAATAAAGGTTAAATATGAAAATTATGTGATCCAGATAGTATATCTGTTGACCTGGGCTCAAATACTTGCTCTGCCAAATGGAAAACTCAGAACTTGAGATTTGATAGTCTTTTTAGGCCAATGTGCTTTAATTTACTCATAAGATCTACATTATCTTGTTTTCTAAATCAATTAACATCTGTAAAAAGCCTTGTATTAAATTTCAAGTGTTATACATTTTTAAACAAATATTTTGTTTGTCATCCAAAGGAACAGTTTATCTAAGAATCAAGATTAGTGGCAAAAATGACTTAAGGTAATTAATTGCTGTCAAATTAAAAAATTATGTGAATCTGTGTTCTTGGTTGGCCATGAAATGGAGAAACTACTGAAATAATTGTCAGCAAAGACTGCTCTCATTTCTAGGCTACCAGACCGGAATAATCACGCAGAAGCTATATTAATTACAGCACTGTTTGACCAATGCCTCTAGCAAATTCCTAGTTAGCTCTTACATCATAAATTAATCTATGTAATGCCACAAATTTGTGACCTACTGGTAAAGTTTCTAAGGTTCTGGCATGTCTTTCTTCATCGACAGCTATATGACATCTCTTTGAGTCCACCTAATCTCTTCCAGCCTGGCTAAATTTTGCCCTGCCATAAATAAAGGCTGAAGCAGCTTTATTCATTAGCCAAAAAAAGCAACACATATACACAAGGACATCGCACATCATCTTACTTTTTTCTCTCTAAATAAAAAGGAAGGTATTAATTTCAATATAGTAAAATTATATATACAAAACAGCTATCAAGCAATAATTATAGTTATATTTAGTTTAATTACATTTGACAAATTAAGGCAAACACACTATCATCCATCCTATACTTGTGAGTCTAAAGTTTTATATCTAATTTATCTTTTATCATAACTAAGGAAAACTGTAACTATCTGTCTTCAACTCTTCAAATACCCCAGAAGGATATTATATTACCTAAGTAAACAGGAAATGCATTTTAAGTAACTTACAAAGTTCTAGAATTGACAGAGATATCTTGCTGCCTGGACAGTCACCCAGTGTTCTTCAGTAATGTTGGGGCATTCATCTTCAGCCTACAGACCCATAGTATTCAGCAGACGTTATCATGAAGCAGGGCATTTGTAGATCTGTTCTGCCTTGTAATAGAAAAGTTTATCAGCTGCTTTCTTCTACGTCCTTTAGAATGTCTGAAAATTTCTTCTGTGAAACAGGAATCCTGAAGGACCATCCTGTGTTTTGGAAAATTTATCAGTCACTTTTCTGTGGGTCCTGTATGTCCAGCTGATACAGAATACCATAAAGCAGTCCAGGCAAGAGCAGTTTCTTGCCCAAATGGCTAGCCTTGTCACACTAAAGGCAAATTACATAACAGTTTCATCAATGCTTATCATCCTTTCTGAAGTAATTGGTGTTGCCAGAAGCAGACATGTCTCACTGTTGAGAAAAGTCTAAGGTCTTACAACCTTTTAAAGACCATATTCTATAGGTCTTTGATATGCTGAAGAATATTTGTCTTACTGAAATATATCTCTGTATATTTAGAAAACCTAACTAATGGAATTACAAGTTTGATTATTAGAAATGACTACCTACTAAGCTGTATTATACATTATTTTTTAAATGAGCTACATAAGCACAATATCTTAAACAAGAGCAGAAATACATATACACAGTGTAACAAAACAGACCTTGAGCTGTTATCAATAGACCAAAGTTCATATCAATGGAAAGTATCCATCTCTATATCATATCCCCCTTTAAATAAAAGCAAACATTTATGAACAAATCATTTTGAGAATATGGCTATTGTTTGCTCCCAACTGCTTTCTATTTTTTGTTGGGCAAAGTAGAAATACTTTTAGGATTCACAGATAACTTTGCGTGGTCTTGTTCCATCTAATAACATTATCCTGGAAGGAATCCACCGATTTTCATCTTCTGCGGAAACAAAAGCAAAAGTCTTTTCCAAACATATCCATAGACTCAAATTTTGAAGTCAAGATATCTTTAAAATATATATGTTGTTTAGCTTAGCAACCTATACAATGAAATGTCTCTCTATAATTAACTCATTTACAGTGAAAAAAATTTAAAGAAAAAAATTTAAAGAAATCACAATATTATACAAAATCCAGACTCTTTGTGTGATTTCCATCTTCATGTAGCTTATTTTTATTTATTCCTTCAATCTATGACTTCCCGTACTAACTTTTTTATATTACTTTGACTGTCTCTAATAATAAAGACATTTTTGATTTTTTAAAACTATTTATTTCTTTTTATAACTGTCTATACTTTTTTCTCTCTTCCATGCTTACATAATTTTTTTAAAGACACTGTGACCCATTCACAGCTTTATTTTTGTCTCATTCTGTCCTACTGTATAACTGAAATCCTTTTCTGACCAGGAGCAGTTATGCTAATACTAAGCAGGCATGGCTATGACCAACTCCATGGCCTGGCTTTTTGGTCCACCCAGTTCAACACGTAAGACATATTCACTGCCCCAGTTCCAGGGATACAGCAGGTCTATGTTGTCATTAAGTAAATTGTAACATGCTACTCACAGATCCCATTTAAATGCAGGACTCCTGGAAGAGTTACAGCTGTTTGAAAGGTGTTTGTGCTGCCAGCATGAACCTGGAATCCTTCTCTTAAAGAATGTGAGTTCTGTTTGCCTCTAGCAAACAGAGCCCACTCAGAAAAATGCAGCTACCGAGAAGCTGTCCTTACTTTGTTCTTTTGTGTCTAAAGTTCCTTCTCTCAGGTTTTATGTGGCTGTAGTTGCCCCATGTTGGGTGCCACATTGTAAACAGAAATTTCTCTTTTTTTTTTTCCTGTCCTGATGCAAATAAGCAGACCGAAACTTTATCAATTACAACATTGTTTGGCTAATGACTCTGGCATATTTCTAACTAGCTTTTACATCTTAAATTAACCCATTGCTATCAATGAGTGTATTGCCACAAGGCTGGGCACTTCTGGTAAGGTTCCTAACGTTCTGGTATGACCTTATCCTTCATCAGTTACATGACATCTCTCTGATGTTGCCTACTCTCTCTCTCTCTCTCTCTCTATATATATATATAGATAGATAGATAGATAGATAGATAGATAGATAGATAGATATAGATATAGATATAGATATATAGATATATAGATATCTTCTGGCTATATTCTGCCCTGCCAATGTCAACACAGGTTTATTTATTCATTAGCCAATGAAGCAACACATATACAGAAGGACATCCCACAACAAACAGTTTCAGTACTGTTTTAAAATTTTATTTTATTGTGTGTGTGTGTGTGTGTGTGTGTGTGTGTGTGTGTGTGTGTGTCTGTAATTACAGAGAGTTGTGAGCCAACTGATGTGGATGCTAAAACTGAACTTGGATGGTCTGACAAAGTAACAAGTTCTCTGAACCATAAGCTAAATCCCTAACCCAGAAATACGGAATTAGAGACTAAATTATTTGCTATTATTATTTTTGTATCTTATATAAGACTTACAACTACTAAGTGAAATTAAAAATCATGGCACATGTCTTTAACTCAACACTGGGGAAGCAGAATTTGATGTTTTCCTAATCTATGTGGCAAGTTCCAAGCCAAATGAGGCTACATAGTAAGACCTTGTGTAAAAAGTAAAATAGAAGTTAGTTATTATCTATTCTAATAATTTTAGGAGCTAGAGAATTCTCTGGATTTTCAATTATTTCTCTCTTTTTTCCCTTTATAGCCTTAGTTGCCTTTGTTTTTCTTTCCGTAACGAAATCTCATCATGGTAGTACAAAATCTCTTCATAAAGGTATTTATGGAGGCATTTTTCCTCCTTCTCACTTAATGTACATGGCCTGCCCATTATATCAGTCAAGATCAATCGTTCATTAGATGTCTCTCTCCTTTTAGGAAAAGGAATTCAGCTCTGCAGAAAACCCCGGGATAATGATATGAAGTGATTCATTTTCATAAAATAAACTCACAAAATATCTGTGATATGAAAATTAAAGGCACAGAATGTAGAGATGGAATATACGCATTGATCTGGAAAAAATTCCAGTCACATATTAATCACCCATGATCTCAAATTTCAGCTACAGTTAACAGTGAAGGTTATTCATTGTCACCAACACTTGCACTGTTAAACTTTAGCATTGAACTTATACTTCCTGGTATAAATGTTTTGAATAGTATGGCAAAATATTGAAAAATCATATGATGATGTGAAATATTTTCACACAGTGGGTGTTAACAGTCTTTGAATAATATATATGTGGAATAAATTAAGGTCATTCTGTTGTTGGTCATTTTCAAAACACTAAGATTTCCAAGTAAATGAAGTAAAATTGTGTGAATTATACTCTAGTAATCAAAACTTAGATGGGGCTTCCAGTGTCATTTACTCGCATAGTTAAGGAAAAGGTGAGTGGCCAAAAAGTCACCTGGGGATAAGATGAGACTTTTCAATAGGTAAAGAAATATGCTATCTATGAAAACATGCTAAAACTTAAATGACATGGAGATAATACTTAGGATGTTAAGAGCACTTGCTGCTCATGCAGATGATCCAGGTTTGGATCTTATCACTCCTGTCAAATGGATCATATCCGCCTATATAACTCCAGCTCCAGGGAATCTAATGCTCTCTGGATTCCATGGATTCTTGCATCATCATGCACAGACACATCTCCATAGATTTAGTTAAAATAAAAACAAGTATCTTTAAAAATATTATAACACCATACCACTGCCTGGAAGCAGGCTGAGTAGGGGAATCTTATGACTCCGCAGATGGGGTCATAGGATTCCCACATCGGAGCACTGGACTGAACTCCCAAGGCCCAGATGAAGAGCAGAAGGAGGGAGAACATGAGCAAGGAATTCAGGACCGTGAAGGGTGCGTCCACCTACGGAGATGGTGGGACTGATTTAATGAGAGCTCACCAAGGCCAGCTGGAATGGGACTGAATGAGCATGTGATCAGATCAGACTATCTGAATGTGACTGATTTGAGGGCAGACTGAGAAACCAAAGATAATGACACCGGATTTGGATTCTACTGCATGTATTGGCTTTTTGGGAGCCTAATCTGTTTGGATGCACACCTTCTTGGACCTAGATGGAGCAGGGAGGGCCTTGGGCTTTCCACAGGGCAGGGCACCCTGATTTCTCTTAGGACTCGAGAGCGAGGGGGTGGGGGAGTGGGGGGAGTGGGAGGGAAATGGGAGGATGGGAGAAGGTGAAAATTTCTAATAAATAAATAAATATATTCTAACACCTACTAAGTACATTGTACACTACTAGGTCTGTGACAAATACAGATATTAATAAAATGGTTTAAATAATATATTACTTAGTATAGAAAATACAGAATAAATAAAGATACTAATGGTGTATTATATCATACATATGCACAATGTGAACTATCTTGGTTTTAAGTGCTAAGAGACAAAAAGAGATGGAATGTCAGTTGTTTTGTTTGTTGAGCACAAATGTGATAATCAACTGGGAAAGTTGTGGAAATAAGATGAATTTGATAAAAATCAAGTAAGATAAAGGTAGAGGCTAGGTAAATGACACTGAACATGTTGGCAATTATAGTCTCACAGACGGTAACGTTAATATAAAGGACACAGGAAAAGACAGTGAGGATTTCTAATGCAAGGGAGAAAGAAAGAGCAGCGTGTGTATCAGTTGTTGGGTCTTGAATTTTACTTCAAGGAGTTTTTTCTGTTTTGTTTTGAGCCTCTTCTTGCAACCCATGTGCTTTATGCACTGGGAAGAACCCTTAAAAATGTCAGCAGGAATAATTTTTCTAGCATTTTTCTATGTGTGAAAATTTATGATATTTTATAATGGTCGAATATATAATACTTTTACTGCATCTGCGGAGGATACAATATGACTTAATGACACAGAATGAACAAGTAGAAACACCTTCTGCTGGGCGGTGGTGGCGCACACCTTTAATCCCATCACTAGGGAGGCAGAGGCAGTTGGAGCTCCATGAGTACATGGCCAGTCTGGTTTATGAGAGCTTGTTCCAGGATAGCTAGGATTGGTACCCAGAGAAACCTTATCTTGAAAAACAAAACAGCTTCTAAGGAACATCTTTCTATTACAACATTGAAACATCTTAGTTTTCTGCAACAAGTTACCCTGATGTCATAAATCAGGGGCCTCTATAAGCATTAAAATTAATCTCAGTAATTTATAGGGAATATATTTTTCATTTAGAGTAATCAAATAAAAATTCAAATTTATGATTACATAATACCGAATAATGTATAGATTAACAAAAGCCAGAGCATTGATTTCACAAAGCACTTTTACCTACTTCTTTATCAAACTTCCAAACATTTTCACACCATTAATGCAATATCTCTAGAAATATACTGCTATAGAAGTTTGCACACACACACATACACACACACACACACACACACACACACAGAGAGAGAGAGACGGTCAGAGAAACAGAGAGAGAGAGAGAGAGAGAGAGAGAGAGCGCTTTAAATGTAGAATTACACACATGAGTGAGTTGCTTCTTTTGGAGTTGTTGAGCTGGAAATTCCAATAGACCCCAAAATAATGTAGGCAATTGGTGTTATTCTTGATTGTCCTCTAAAATTTGATGGTAAGGCTCTATTACTGAAGACAACATGTACTTGAGTCACAGAACACGGAGAAATTAAGCTAGTACTAACCTAGAAACCTTGCTCCTCTTTCTACCTTTCATAGCACTGGAACGTGCTATGCATAGTACTAGAAAGAAAAAAAAGAAATCATTCATATCAGCTATGAAACCTGCAAGCTACAATAATAAATGACCTAACAAAGCACGCCCACTGGTGGCCGACTGGTATGAATGTGGAAGAAGTAACAAACCACTTCCTAATTTGCCTTTAATTCTACTCCACCAAAGATAAAAGCTATACCTGGCACAACTTGCCAGTCAAGAATCTAAAACTAGTCAGGTAATAGGCCCTAGAAGAAAACCTACTACTATTTAAACTGACTCCTAGTGACATTGTTTTACACATTGTCTTAGTCAATGTTCTATTGCTGTGAAGAGACACCATGGTCACAGCAACTTTTGTAAAGGAAAGCATTCAACTGGGGCTTGCTTACAATTCAGAGGTTCAGTCTATTGTCATCATGGCAGAAAGTGTAGCAGGACACAAGCAGACATGGTATTGGAGAGTGGATGAGCATTCTTCATCCAGATCCACAGGCAGCAGATAAGAGAAACACTGGTCCTGCTTTGAGCTTTTGAAACCCCAAAGCCTACTCCAATGACACACCTACATTGACAAGACCACATCTCCTAATCCCTGTTAACAGCACCACTCCCTAATGGCCAAGCATTCAAATATGAGTGTGTGGGGGTCATTCTATTCAAACGATCACATACATTGATCAATTGATCTCTTTATTCCAAATATTCCATTGATTTATTCCAAGTAGCCCTTATCAAAGATGCTTCTCTTTGCAATAGATAGTGATTGACACAGAGAACTGCAATTAGAAGAGATGCAAATAAAAGACTACAGAATCCTTACTTGTAAATGAAGCATAAACACTGCACACCCTCCTCCCAAGATTCAAGATCATTGCAGAAAAGAGGCAAAAGAGTGTAAGACCCAGAGGTGGTAGATTACTAAAAATAAATGTATCATCTAGATACTGCAAGTATCTTAGGGTTTTTAGTTACTGTGAAGAGACACCATGACTACAGTTCTTAAAAAGAAAACATTTCATTGGGGTGGCTCACTTGCAGTTTCAGCGGTTCAGTCCATCATCCTGATGGATCAGGCAGATGTGGTGCTGGAACTGAGAATCCACATCTTTCAGGCAGCAGGAAGTCAACTGACAGTAAAACATGAGGGAAGCTTGAGCAAAGGTGTCCTGAAAACCCAGCCTTAAACTTTTTCCACAGGGCCACAACTTCTAATAGTGCCATTTCCTTTGGGCTCCATTTTCTTTCAAACCACCACAGCAGGAATTGTGTACCTGGAGTTATATGGAAGTCGGACACAAAAACAATCCTATCTTCAAACTTACAGAGATCCACCTGTCTCTGCCTCCTGAGTTCTGGAATTAGAGGCATGTGCCACCACTGCCTAGTAAGGAGAGACACTTTTAAGAGTATAGTGTGTAGTAAGTTAATCATGCTGTGCACATCCAATAATATTTGGACAGCACAAATTGATGTTACTGATTTTTTTCACCTAGTTCAAAGTTCTGCAAGAAAGACAATGTGTATCTGAGGAAAATCAGGTGGGGGATGAATAATATTGATGCAACTTATGCAAAATTCTAAAAGAATTAATAACAAATATGGTCACAATAAGAGCATGGCAAAGTACTCCAAGCTGTGCTATGGTACTATATAAGATCAAGAGCTGTAGTCCATTGTGGACTACATGGTAGGACCTCTCCTTAGAAACAATTAAAATAATGTTATTTAGAAATGTTTCTGTAGTTTTCAACTATAATTTTAGTCAGTTAATTTTGGTGTAGACAGTTAAAACATTTTTTATACTGATAATCCATTTTAGGGGTAGATTGAGGTGTCTTTAAAACTGAATGAAGAGTTGGGCCTTGGTAAATAGATTTAAATTACCTTCCTGAAGACATTCATTTGGCATAATATAACAAACTGGTAAGAGCAGCAAAAATAAGTGGTTTTCTTAAAACATTTGTTTGAAGACCCATACATTAGAAGGTAAGAATTAAAGGAGGGGAGTTGGAAAAATGTCAGAAAGAAAAGGAAAAAAAAATTAAGGTAAGGAGAATTTACTTTAAAGAATATGGTCAATATAATGTGCTGGTAATTAAAATTTTTGAAACTGATAAAACATTCCTTTATCTGCTTAAATAACTTCCTAAAATACTTAAAAATCTCAAGATTTATTGATATAAAATACTCATTCTTTTTTTTCAGAGCTGTTTACTATAGGTAACATAAATGACTACCATAAACTCTTAGGTCACCAATCATTGTTATTTTAGATATGCTGATGCTATTTGATTGGGGCTTTCTCTTTGGTAGGATTTCAGAGCATTCCCAGTGAACTTCCCACATGACAGCGCAGGAAAGGCTTCTACTTTACTCTGTCTAACCTATTAAATAGGCAATAGAATCCTGGCCTTTTGTGCGTGGATATTTATGTTATAGAAATTCACAGTTATTTAAATATTTATAAAATGAGAGTTGAGAGCAGCACTTTCAAAATGCAGTTAATAATGAACAGACATCAAGGGAGCTATCATTATAACAGCAAAGTGCTTTGCAACTCCAATAACTTCAGTAGTGCAGAAGCAGGCCATCAGACTTAATTAAAAGCAGTCAAAAATAAACTGAGAAATTGAACTGTAAAAGGCTGTCCTTTGCCAGAAGCTGAAGGCAGAAAGAAAGCATAGGAGAGCCTTGAAAGTAGTAATGAATTGATAAGCGTTACTGCCTGCAACTTGTAATTCGCTCTGTCAGATTTTAGTATCAGTTAAACTAGATTAATAGAGCAATCACTGATTCTCTATCTTAAATCCTTCTTTGTCAGCCTCTTATTGTAGGCTCCCATGATAGATGGAAGCCTGAGTGGGTCAAAATGTCTATGCTTTCTCTGCTCAATCACTCTTTAAATAATACTGGCAACCACATTCACTGGAACCCAACATCCTGATATTTTGGAAAGCAAAAATTAATTCAGTTATTGACAAACTTTCGCCCTCACTTCCAAAGAAGCTTAGCTTGTTTTTAATCAACAGAAGAAGAAATCCGCTGGATTGTGGATTGACAAGCCTAGCACCACCAGGGGCTGCCAATGGGAAGGGAATGATACAGAAGATATAACAAATTGACTGGGGTTGCGAAGGCACAGATTAATGTGGGCTGCAGGGCCAGGACCACAAGGCCAGAAACAATTTGCCCTCGATCATTTTGTTTTTGTAATAATGGTCTTTAATGAAGCCAGTGACTCCCTGCTGTGGCCTTGTTATGTTTTTTCAACATCAGTGAGAAATAGATTTCTCCCGAATTGTAAGAGAGCTAATGAAACAGCAGGAATACTGAAGCAGAGGATCAATTACTTCTTTGTATTAATTTCAAAGTTGAAATAGCTATAGCACAGATTATCTAGACAAGATAAAGCAGCTTGAAGAGCGGTGTGCAAACGACACAAAGCACAAAAACGCTGAAGTAGACAAACTGTATTGTTTTCTAAAATCTTTCAATATGACTGCACAGTGTCCCTTCAAACAGTGAGTGTTTTAGACATGCCACAATTTAAAGGAGCGAGAACTCAACACATATAATACCTTAGGTTTGTCATAGTTTAAATGTGAAAATTTAAAACAGTTTAAGAGTCCTTCTGAAAGAGTCTAACATCACTGTTGATGTTTTAAATTCTAAATGCTGCAGTTTGAAAAAAGGATATTTGCTTGGGGTGGGAACACAGACATCCAGACCAAGACGGAGGCAGAGACTACAGTTGCTGCTGCTGAAGCAAGCCAAGTTGCATTGGGGCATACGCTTTTATTTGAGAAGGGCTTTTATAACCATTGTGAAACTCAATTCTGGCAGCAATCGTAATAAGATCGTCATTCAAACAGGTATACCAATCTTACAGATGCTACAGTAATGAAGGAAGAAGCTCAGGCAGGTTAGATAATTAACACTGGGTCAGACAAGCACCTGAACCCACACAAAAGTCCACTGCCCCCTTTCCATTTAGTGTTTACATGAAATACCAACTTTCAAATTTCAAATCACTGAGCTGTAATATCGTGTGCATTAGCAGAGTAGGTAATTTCCATTTCCATCAGTTGCAGTCGCTCGGCAGCAATGTCTTTGTGCTGATGCGAGTGTCAAGTAGAACAATGGCCTGTAGAGAAAGAGGCCTCTAGGGTTCCAGGTGTGAGCACCCTGCAGCACAGGGGCAGTGCACAGTCTCTAAACAGTTTGAAACTGAGCCAGCTAGTGAGAACTTTCAGAGAAGCTTCTACTGAAATGGTAAGGCAGCTGGAAGACAGTCTTCCTGAGTACGGACATCCCAGCTGAAAGGGAGGTTGGGCTGTGATAAGGTTTAGGGGATGATGATCCATCAACATGATTAATGGAGTTGACTTGAGAGAGATGGTTCGGGTTCAAGGTGACAAAATCTTAAAACTAGTTAGAAGGAAGAGGGGGAAACTTTAAAGTTGGGATCATGCAGAAGAAATAGGTTAAAGCTAGAATGGTATGTTGAGGTGTGGACACAGTGGGTCAGCAAAGCATTGACAGTGTGAGCATGAGGACCTCAACCAGTTTCTCAGCACCCATGTACTGAGAGCCAGGCAAAACCGGAATTCCAGCACTGGGAAGGGAGAGATAGGAAGAACCCTGCAGTATACTGGTGTGCCAACATGACCTGATAATTAGTTAAGTTCTCAGCCAATTATGGGCTTCGTTTTATAAACTAAAAGCTAAAGGCAAAATATATGGCACCCAAGGAATGACAACGAAGATTTTACTCTGACCTCACACATACATCATACACACGGACACACACACACACATACACACGGACACATGGTATTTAAAAGGCCACTAAGATAGTATAAGGAGTGAAGTACTAAGAATTCAGAACAAAAAGAACTAAAACACAAAAAATATGAGCTTGTTTATGGTCACATAAACCAATTATTGTTGCTGATGTGGATACTGTAGTTTTATTCAAATGAATTTTCTGCTGATTTAAAGAGCAAGACCAATGTCAGTAACAGCAGCAGGCAAAGTGCACCTGACTGTAATCCCACAATTAGGAGGTTGAGGCTGGAAGACTATCATGAGTTCAAGGACGATCTGTTCAACATAGTGACCTGTCAGGGAAGACAAAGGGAGACCCTGGCTCAACAACCCCCAAAGTTAACTATAATGGTTATAACACAAATTTCTCTCACATGACAATTGAATGACATACTGATGATCTAGTTCTATGTTTACTATACCAATACTCAGAAGTAGCTACCAAATGCCATAACTTCACAACCCAGATTTCATACTATAGAGTTGGGTCATTCACGCATGAGTCTTGATCATATTACTTACTGGAAGCTCTAACTCACTGCCACTTCCAGCATCATGGACACAGAGGCCTAATGCTTATCACTGATACAGGGAAAGAGCAAACTTCAAAACACAAATCTGGATTCTACTGAGCACGCACTGCATTCCAGGCATTGATTGTAAAGTCTGCAATAGCACGCGCTAGCTTTGCGCTCTGTGCCTGAGGCTTTGGTAAGGACTGTGTGTACTGCTCTTTATAGCAGATGATAAAAGCACAGACACTATCTTGGCTCATGGTTTACATACAAAGCAAATAAGGCACATTAAGTTTAAGCACCTTGATTAAGATAATCCACAAAACTGCGAAGTGATGAACTGCACATGCAAACTTCACCTGTATTCACTTCCACAGTTCTCAGTATATTGTCTACAAAACAAAACAAAACAAAACAAAAACAAAAAGAATCTGTGCCTTCAGTTAACACAGTTTTGTTCATGTTAAAATAATAAATTCTGGAATGTTTAAACAAAAACTCAAGCATCTAAAGCACATATGTAGACACTAATCAGAATGATTTTGCTCAAATTTTTAAAATGCATTTAGGGTTGTCATAAACCCTATTTTGTTTTATAAGATAATAAGAATTTCTGTTTCATTCTCATGATGATATTTTAAGTCTTTGTGGAGAGCAAAATTTTTCCCAGTACACATAGAGATCATTATAAAACTTCTGATTGCCCTGAAGCCTGTAGTTGTATAATCATTCTGTAGTCACACTACATCTTTAAATATGAACTATATGATGATCATGGAATATAGTGTGGATTTTAATGAATACTCAAGACAATCTTGTCATTGCAAATTTTGTTTGTCTAGATACATTGGCCTCTCGTGTGTGTGTGTGTGTGTGTGCGCGCGTGCGTTCTCTAATAATCACACACACATTCCATATATGTGAATTTACCAACTGCAATTTAATGCTCTGTGAATTTTAACAGTTTTAGGTGTACATAGAGCAGTATAATTGCCAATACAATTTGCCAACTAAAGTTGAATCAGAAGACAGATTTCTCGTCAGCTTTTAAAATGAAAGTGTTCTCTTAATTGTCTCTTTCGTAATACTATTTTTCTCCTGTTTGTATTTTGTGGTCTTCACTGTTTAAGACAAGTCCTCAGTATCATAATGGCCTTCTGGCAGTACTGCTGTCATATTGTCCCAGGCATAGAAAATAATTGCACTACATAGAATTCATTCGAGTTTGAGTCACAGTGCTACTAATGGAGTTCAGTGCTGAGAAACATTTTCCTCTCAACTAATTCTGTATGGCCAAGACTTTAGAAGTTGCCAGAACAATTGTGATATATATTATGCTTATCTTAACCCAAATATGTCATTTATCACAATTCACTCCCCAGGACAGAAAAGAAGTGACCCATAATTTTATTTAAAAAATGTAAAATTGTCTAAAAGCAAAACTTTGATAGTATAGGGCATAGGAGGTTAGAGTGGGTAATTTTAAGTTTCTGAATAAAAGATGATTAGCACCATACAGTTGTATTTTATTTACAATTTTACATAATCTTGGTTATCATTCAAGAGAAATACAACAAAGACGAATGAAATCCACAGGCATCCTGAACAAACTACAGACTTGTAGAAGAGAAGAAAAGCATACAAAACCATGTGTACTACATTATACACTATAGATCTATTGTGAGAACTGCAAATTCAAGCTATGGAAACTATTCTGGAAGATAATTTAAACAACCCTTTCATAGAACCGTTCAGAAGATTCTAAGTAACTACCATTTTCACTAAGAAATAAGTCATTTTATATTAATTTAGTGTTTTAGATGCCTGTTTAGGTTCCAATGGAGGGAGAGAGAGGGAGAGAGAATAAATAGAGAGTCCAGGAGGGTCAGGGAGAAGTTTGGGGAGAAAAGACTGTAATCAGAATAAACTGTATAAAAAAACCTATTTTCAATTAAAAGTAAAGAAATATGTCAGTGAATGTGTATTTTCATAAATGCAGTCATTTTGTTATATTTAATTGCAAGATACTTAAAATCCAAAAGCAAGAGCATATTGTATATAGAGTACTTTGATTCTATTTATAAGTATAAAACATTGATAGATATTGAAATTATTTTAAGATGGTGAAAATGGAGTAGTGATTTTAACAGAGCTTTCTTAGGGAAACATATTACCTCACAGTCTGTTCTCAGTAAATTATCATAACTGATTTTTAGAAAAAAATGTGAAAATCATAGTCACTGGCACTGTTTAAATTATTTTCTTTATAAAGTTTCTATTTTATTGCATTAACACCCAGCTTTATCTATGCACATGTACATCAGTATGCAAAACTAGAAAGTTCAGAGAGACTCTAGAACAGGAAGGCTAATTGTTAGTTGTTTTAAGCCCAGTCATAAAGACATTTGGTAACAGCTGCTGTTTCCCCACAGATCACCCTCTGTGGGACAAGGAGGCGCATGCGTGCATCAGACAAGCAACATTTCCTTCATTGGCAAAGGAAATTTACATAAGAGAGGCTCACTTAATTCATTAGTCACCCCAACTCTATGTACAGTAAATGAGATCTAGAGGGGCTGTACAGCTGTCCAACCCCTCCGGCACTCACTGGGTAGAAGGAAGTTTGAGTACAGGCAACACAATACCTATGTCTCTGGCAAGGCTGACATGCTTTCCATAAATTACTTTTTTCAACAGTTATATGTTGGCTTATTCCGGTATCCACTGTGACACAGAAAAGAGCTTTCCTTAAATGGTTTGATGAAAAGTCACTTGCATGGATTCACTGAAATTTTGATGGATGGATTAGTCGTTCCCACATCTTTGTGAGAATAGTTGCTCTTGCACTAGTGAGGACAGTCATACAAACACCTTTGTTATTTTTTTTACCTTCTAATTTGCTAACAATAAACTCCTCTTAGGAGACGCAGAGCTATTTTTCTGAAGTCTGCGTGCCTCTTATCATTTCAGCTGACCCTCAAAGTGAGCTTCACATTCCCGTTTCGTGTTGCTATTTATTTTAAGTGTTTGTTTCAGTTCCTGGCCAGTTCTCACCATGAGGTTTACAATCTCTATGAATTACATGGAGACAAATTTAAAAAGTAATTTTTATTCTAATTGACCTCAAATTTTTTAAAGCTTTCAGAGAGATTTTCTTCAAAATGCTCACTCAAAATGAGACATAATCCTTTAAAGATTGGTCATTTTCTAGCATCACAATCAACAGATATTGCAAGATGTATCACTTTTATTTCCACAAGTGAGTAGTTCCTACTATCAAACCAAAATCCTCATCAGTATATTAGAGAAACAACCACTATGCTAACCAAAAGCAGTTATAATTACTGATGCAGTTAACAAAAAATTAAACAGTATCTATCACTGACCTTAGGTTTTTCATGTGTGAATTTTCACATAAATGTTATTACATACAATATATTTCATACATCAAGGAGTGATTAAATAGATTCTAAATAAATAAATGGTTCCAGTAATACCCTGAGTTGGAAAAACTGCAAAAAAAAAAATCAACAACAAAACTGATAGCTGATGTGTTCATCATCTTGCTGTGAGAACTGAGGTAATCTCTGCGTGCCAGTGAGCAAGCATTTGAGGAAGGCAGAATTACGAGTGACTTTTTTTCATATGACACCTAGTACTGGAGAGCTGAGCAACACTGCATGTCATTACCATCAGAGCCCATTCCTTTCCATCATATGTGTAGCAGTCAATTTTTCTTTGATAATCTGGAGGGTGTGATTTAGATGCTGCTCAGGCAGAGTTTACAATTATCTTTAACTCCACTTTGTTTTCAGCACAGGGATATGCAGACCTTAGTGTCGGAGCAATTTAAGTCAAGAGGTAGGCTGTTCCTGATATATGTAGCAATTACTTATCTTCCTAAATTCTTCTCAGAAGTCTAGTTATGAAGGAAAATACAAGTGAAGTACCGAGTGAGAAGCTGTCTCATCAGCAGCCCTAGTTGCCCACAATTAGTGCATAGGGGAAGGCTAAACATCTTTTGTAAGAAACTTGAAATTTCTTTGAACATTATTGGAATGTGGATATGACTATAATACATTAATAAGAGGTTCCTTTTGGGTATGGATCATAGGAGGTTAATATTTAAGTATGAACACAGCTGACTAAAAACTGGGGAATGGCCGGGAATATAAAGTACTAGACACTAACTTAAAGACAGCAACTATTTCCAGAGAATGATGTGTGGACTTTGGAGATACAGGGGCTGTAGAGCCACACCTCAGCTTGAGGTGTTTGTAAGGTCCTGAGAGAAGGGGGTAGAAGGAGAGGATGACTTTAGAACTATTTCAAAGTTAAACAGAGAAATATATAAATTAAGAACCATCCAGAAATCCAGCCCTGCCTGATCTCTTAAAGTAATAGGATCCCCTGTCAGTGGACAACTAGAGGTAAATCTCCTTTAGTCTGTTTCGGTAGAAGGCTGGAGGTGGGTGCAATGCTGAGACTTGATGCTTAGAATCTCCAAGTCCATTTTCTCTTAGGTACTTGTGGCTTCTCTACCTCATGAGTGCTACCCACCTATTTCTGCCCTGGTCTCCTGCTTTTGTTTTCAAGCAATAGTTGCTGTGACATAAATAAGCTAGAGAAAGGGAACATTCTGATATTGTATCTTCCAAATGATTTTAGATGTTTTCTGTGTCCTACATTCTCTAACTAATAGGTATCTTAATTGAAGATTCTATGTGTTGTGATATATTATGGCCCTTCTATTCCAGGCAGGCAGACAGAAAGCCATCATATAAGGAGGGATTCACCCCAAGAGCTATCATGCTTCCCTCCTATCTAGAATAAAAATGTAATAGAAATTGTCAGATAATAAATTTGAAAAGGATCAAAGGGAATGTAAATGGAAATATTGGAAATTTAACACACAAGAGAGCTAAAAATTTTACCTAACTTATACAGTCATTTCAAGTTACCAGACAAAACACAGAGAAAGTTCATTAAAGTCACAGGAAATGAAAGAGTCACATCTATAGATGTTTATAATGCAAACTCTGTCATCTTCATGGCTCATAATGAAAAAAAAGGATATGATATAGATATCTAGGCCCATATTAGTGAAGTGACTATTCTGGTAGGTGTCTCTTTTTATGATGGTCTCTACTGAAAAAAGAATAAGAACTAGGAACTCTCCATGCTCCGGATGCTCTGGAAAGGAAAACAAAGAAGATCTAAAAGATGTTCCAATACATCTTCTTTGATCTTGCAGAAGGGTAGCTGTCAGTAAAGACTCCCTTCACTGTATCTTTGCCCATGGAATCTCCTCTACCTGCAAGCATTAATCAAGAAATGTTTCTCAGTACACAGCTCTTGCATGAATATAAACTAGAAGATAAAATGTGACCTCTACATAAAAGTAACAGAGTATTATATTGTTCTACAACGTTATCTCTTGAAAGGTGGGGGGGGTGCAGGTGGATAATCACTAAAGTTTTCAATTGTCTGCTTCTGTTTGCAAAATTATTGTGGATATTGGTCATCTTAAGTCTAGTAATGGAAAATTCCAGTTTGGACGTTTGTAAAGGCAAATACTCGCTGGGTTTGATCTCTTCAATTACAGGTGATAACTGCCAGCCACTTGTGGGAAAGAGGATGGGCATTCAAAAGAAGTGTTCTGACTATTCAGCTAAAAGACAATAACACTCGCATGGACAAATTCAAGCAGGCTATAAGAATGATAAGCGTTTTTGGGACAGCCACTTGTTACTGGACTCAACAAGTCTCTTGTCCAACGTAAACCACTGGGTTCAGTTTTATAAAGGAACAGTACTCTTTGTGTATACTATCATTTATTTCAGGGTGTGTATATACTTAGGAATATATATATATTCCTATAGTTAAAACACCTAATGAGATGTTCACCCATAGAGATGATATAGAGGTCCATCTGCCTAAAGATCTCTCAGCAGTAATTGCAACATTGTGTGCTTTTTGAAAGATTGATTTATTTATTATGTACATAAATGTCATGTTTGTATATCTGTCTGTATATAGTATGCATGTCTGATGTCCACAGAAGTCAAAAGAGGCATAAGATTCCCCAGGAACTGCAGTCACAGAGATCTACAGATCACTATATGGCGTGCTAGAAACCAAAACCTGGATCCCATGAAATAGCGGCAAGTGCTCTTAACTACTGGGCCATCCCTCCAGTGTCACACATAATAGTTTTAACAGAGGTTCCTTAGTTTAGTTACGTGTTGTGAACATCAATTTGGTGATATTATTGATGTAGTTGTTTCTTCTTTGTATTTGCTACATAAACTTATTCAAATCTGAAAGCTCGGTTATGACAGTGACTCTATGTACTGTATAAAGACTGTCTTCTGTTTTTTAAGATTTACCTGGGAAGTTTTTAAAGCCTCATAGTTTAACAGTATGTACACAGGTAATATTAATTGATTACATTATCTTATATCTGTAGTTTTGATTCAGTTTTTTTCTCTTAAGTTGGCACTGCCCAGCACTATCCTCAGTCAAACTACTGCCATCTTCATAGGTTCAACTGCACCTACTTACAAAGTTGATCTCAGCGGTTTTTTTTGATTGTTAAGTTCTTTGATAGGAGAGTAAAAAGGGGCATTAAACCTTCATACTGAGTATCTAGCCTCTTTCCCATTCAGTTCTATGTGATTCTGCCCTAATTATAGGTAGTCACATTGTTTAGAGGAGCAGCTAACATCTATAAACCAGGAAAGACTAGAGAATGGATGCTGGACTTACAGAGCTACAGAAAAGTCACTACAGTCTTTGGTGAAGACTTTCCAATCTGTCTGCTCTTGGTACCCACACTCCTGTCAATAAACTTTTACCCATGCTCAATAAGTAAGATCAATAAACTCATTGGTTCCCCAGTGTGATATTGATGAAATTGATCTTTGGTTAGTCATTGGGACCTTATCAGGAAAGAATAGATCTTCCTTAGTCTCTCAAATTTGAAGAGAAAATTCTCACAACAAATATTCACTTGTTTGTTCTATTACATCTCTTGATTTTAAGAAAGAAAACCAGAAAATATCAGAAGGGTGCAAACAGGAAGCTGTTTTAGTAAAGTAGATTTTATATAATACATATATTCGAAGATTAAGGTGACGAGATGTTTCAAGAATGGAAAAGAAAGTCTGAGTAAGTTATTTAAGGTGCACAGAAGATGAGGCTTAGAGGTGATATATATTATATTAAAGTTTCTAAGGTCAAAAGTCAACAATTGCAAAGACTAGCAATATATGTAATTAAAGTTAATTTAGAAATATCTGCTGTTATTTTTTATTTTCTTAATATGCAGTAGTTAAAAGTACCAAATGGGTATAACTAACTTTTTGGGTGTTCAATAAGAATACATAGAAGTCATTTTAATGTAGTCAGATGGTCAGAGTGATAAAAAGATATAATTTTTCCCCTGCTCCAAAAGTCAACAAATTCCCAGAGGACAGTGGACTGTTTCCCAAAATGGAAAGTCAACTGTTTTTCTTTCATTCAGGTAGGCAATAGAAACCTCACTTAGTGAAACATTCAGGAAGCTGCAATTAACATCCAGGCTATAAGAAGCAATGCCAACACAGAAGAAAGATTTCCTAAATGCTCCTAAGCAAATCTATGGTCAAGCAAGACCTTTGACTTATCCTTACAAAGAACAACTGGGAAAATTAAGAGTAGAGCAGTCAGAAGTTCCTATCAAGTCCAGGTGACCCCTAAGGACTAGATCTTTGACTTGGCTTCACAGTACAAAAGCAAAATAAAAGACAAACAAACAAATAACAGCAAAAAAATAAGTCACCTATGTCTGCTTTTTACCCAACGTATAAAAATTTTGCCTGCTGAACCTGGGATTCAAAAACCTGAAAGTATGGGGCATACTTCAGTCTAATTCTGTAGACAATTTCAATTTTAATATACACAAAAGAAATCAATGATCTAGGTTAGAAAAAAATTGTAAATAAAAATTAATAAGCACATACTACATATTAAAGGAATAGCCCTTTTACAGAAATTTCACAACCCATTTAAATGCAAATGCTTGTCCTGTACTATAGATTATATCTGGGAAAGCATGAAAGCAAGGCTGAAGGCCATATCCAGATCCAGGGTACACTGATCCAGTTAGGTTCTATAGCTGTGTTCTGCCATCCAACAGGAATGAACACATCCTATAAATTGAATGTAAACATTGAACACAGGAGACTCAAAATTACATTCAAGAATACTCCAATGAATTACCAGGCAGTGGTGGCATATACCTTTATTCCCAGTTCTCAGAAGGCAGAGGCAGGTGGATCTCTATGAATCTGAAGCCAACCTGGTCTATAGAGTGAATTCCAGGACAGGCTCCAAAGCTACAAAGAGAAATCCTGTCTTGAAAAAACCAAGAATCTTCCATGGAATAAAATGCACTGGAAATAAAAGGCCATCTGCCTTTTTCCCTGGGCCTCTCTCATGGCTCCCGAAAACATTGTTTAGTATGTGTCATTCTTTTTGACCTCATTCTGACACACCTACAAAGTCTTAAACACTCATGTATTGAAAGATATTTGATCACATGTTGAAGCCAAGATGCCTTATTTGCTGGATAACCTATTTCTAGTTGTGGTGTGGCTCAGTCCTAGCACACAACCTCATTCCAAGACTGTTCTGTTTGAATATTGTAAACAGGATAAATAAAGCAAATCAAAGGTCAAGAGGTAGAGCAAACAACCGGTTGACAGCAAGTAAACATAAGATTGTTAAAAAAAAAACACAGAGAGTGAAAAGGAATCAGAAGGATAGAAAGATACACAGGAAATAGAAGGGAGGGACACTGAACTGAAGGAGTCCTTCTTGAGGTAGTGTAGGAGATAGGCTTCTTCTGGAATGTCAGTGGAGGGGGAAGGTCATCTGGGTGCTTTCTTTGCCTCTCTGGGCTAGCAGGCTTTCACCACAGCACCTAGTTACTGAATCTTTATTGGTACAATTAAATGATCGAGATTTTATTAAAAAGAATACTCAACGGGAAATTCTAACCAAAGATTGAGAGGATTCGTAACAATCCAAGGGACAACACTCTACAGATATTAAAATAAGTCAACATGGTATGTTATTTAGAAAACCATCTTTTAATAATTGTTTCTTGATTTAAAAAAGAAAAAAAAATGTTCAAATATAAGACCTCAAACCTTGGCTCACTGCTGCCCTACCTACAGTCAAGTGACACATGCTCACTGTTGTTTTAAAATAAAAATTAAGTGGAGCCTTTTCTATTGCTGTGATAATACAACACCTTGACCTATTCAACTTGAGGATTGTGGTTTCAGAGGGAGATAGAGAAAGACACACACTGAGAACATCATGAGTCTTTTGAAACTTCAAATGCCACCCTCAGTGACACACTTCCTCCAACGAGCCCACAGCTTCTAAACCTTCCCAGTTTCTTCAACAGTTTCAAGCACTCAAATGCAGGAGCTTCAGGGGCCATTCTCATGCAAACCACATCCACATGTCACCTGGAAAACTTCAGGCGTTATTTCTGTTATTATATGGTTCGGGTTTGGAACTTTGTGGTGTCCCATGGAAGGTGGGTCCAAACTACATGGGTGACAGAATACTCCAGGCAGACAGAGTTTTAGTATGGAGTTTATTGAAAGGAGAGGCGTGTAGAGAGTTTTGTTCTTTAAAAAATAATGCTAGGGTGGGTGACCGCAGCCGCTAGTCTAGACAGAGATGACTAGAGCGGTGCAGGTTCCCCTTGGCAGAGCTGGCAGGAGTGCGTTCTGGACAGGCTGGTCCTGAAGCGGGTGGGTGACCAGGCGGCAGATAAAAGGCTTGCAGGACATAGTAAATAGACGTAAGGCTGAACATAAAGGTAAACATTTATTACTTAAAGAAGAGACAGAGAGACAGAGAGACATGGAGACAGACATAGAGGAGACACGTGTGCACATGCCAAGAAAGGGAACAGAAGAAGAGGGTTAAGCTGGTGGCAGAGGTCATAAGAGAGGTCAGAAGTCGCTGGGAGTGGGCGTGGCTTGCCCCTTAAAGGGACTAGACCAAAAGAATAACATTCCCGGATCCTTTTTATAATAAAAAGCAGGAGATTAGACATGATAGTTTGAAGGAATTGGGGCGGCAAATTCTCAAGACTTTGTTCCGACTGATTTGTGGGCGTTGTCTTTGGGGGGGGATCTGAGAGGAGGTTGGATGCTGGTCACATCCTGGCATAGTTGGTCTCTGCTCCCGACAGGTGTCTGTGGCACAGAAATGTCTGATGTCCCCTGTACCTGGTTAGGGTATTAGCAGAACAGAGGACAAAGCTAAATTAAGAAAAAAAAATTGGACCAGGGAATTGAGGGGTATGTATCTGACCTGTTTAAGGTGGGTTCTTTAATTTGGCTCCCTGGAACTCACAAGAACTCCTTGGGTTTGTAAAAACAGAAGTTTTAGACATATGTATTGTATAATGACTGTGACATATTTTTGTACAATGAAAAGTATTTTTATTTGGTGAGGCAACCTGGCAAAACCTCTCAGCTATCAAACTATCAGAGATCTTTGAGAAGGATAAGATTTTACTTGAGTTACTGATTAAAAAATGACAAAGAAATTACTTGGTTGGCACCCAGAGCTACTCTTTTGGGTCCTCCATGGTCGCTGAATGTTGCAGTTGACCTTTGCTGTTTAGTGCAGGGCCTGTCAGGCTCCAGAAGTCCCTGTGGGCTAAGAAATCTGTCGGGAGACAGGCCTACCTTACCCGGGCTGCTAGGATGTCGATTCCAGTGATTCTGTCCACGTCTGGAGGTTTTTAGTTTAGGTGAAAGGCAGTTTTGCCCAATGGTCAGCACTCTGCAGTCGAAGCAAACTGCAGATGGACACTGTTCTGCAACTGCAGATGGATGTTGTTTTGTGACCATTTGTATTCTGTCTTCTTGGAGGAAACACAGTGTTGCTGCTAGGAGCCAACCTGTCTCTTTTTGTTATGAAAAGTTTTTTTTAAATAATTAAATACTTAAATATCACATTACCCAGATCTCTGAGCAGTTGAGGCTGTTTATTAGGTATAGCTGCAGTATAGAATCTGTCTGGAAGGTTGGGTCTGAGCTTGACTGTACTGGCTCTTAACAGGTAAGACCCACACTCGTAAAAAGACAGAAAAAAAGAAAAAAACATGTTTGTAATATAAGATTAGTGACTGACAATGGTAGAGAACAACTTAATATTAAATATAAGAGAGTTAAAAGTACATCCCAGTTTAAAATATGAGATTTAGGATTTTGTAGTTTGAAATGAGATGTAATGAATAATTATTATGTATAGAAAGAATGAACAGAAATTGGGCAATGTGCATGTTCTTGATGGGCCCTATCAAAAGTATGTCACTATGCAAAACACCTGTAATCAGAGTTAATGAGAGGATTTCAGTGAACATCGGGGAAAGGGAAGGAAAGGCAGGGCATACATAAGAATGGGAGAGCTTGGTCACGTGACCTGGTTCTCAGTCAATCTAGCAATAAAGTCACCTGACCCCAGTGAACATGGCGGCAGCCATGTGTTGTGGGGAAAAAGTTACAATTTTTGAGCTGTAAGGATTTTAAGCTTAATGAGAGTGACCTAAAGGTGTTATCTGCCCTGTTGTTGAGCCGCCATGCTGTACCACAAGCCGTAGAGGGGAGCAAAAGGCTGGAACCGAAAAAACTGCACCATGTCACAGCTGGAATGGAAAAGCCGGCAGGAATTTTAAAAGCTAGGGGCTGCCTGCCATGGGTGGTTGCTATCCAGAGTCTGAATTGTGAAAACCCACACAAACAGACAATTTTCCCCTAAGTTATATTGAGGCCATTTTTTTTTTTAAGAAAGATGGATAAGTGTGGAGGATTTTAAGTAAGGCATATTTAGGCTGGGACGACTTGCTTTCCCAGGTCAAGACCATGAAAAAACCCGCAAAAACCGTGGCACCTCAAGCCAATAACAGGAACAGCTCCCTGTTTAGGCGAGATGTAGATGGATCGAACATCCAGACAATGTGGCCAGGCGTCCGAAGTCCACATGTTCGGGATGCTATGGGCCTAGCTGATTCTGGGCAAATTTCTCAGAAAGCAGAGGTTGATGGCTGAACTGTATCAGCTGACCATGAGAACAATGGGAAGGAAGAAAAGGAATAAAAAAATGAGAAAGAGAAAGAACTGGAGGCCCTGAGCCCCCAGGTGCGGGAATGCTGGGAGCTGGCCATTAGCCAAGCCGTCCCAGGCACGGGCTTAACAGAGGATGCAAGCCATAATTGAATGCCAGCAAACGGACGGAGAAGTCCCCCCCCCCCCCCCGCACTAGAAATAGCGGGGTTGCTGTGAGCTCAGCCATCAATTCCCGAGTCAAAAGAGGCAGTTAAGTTGGCCGGAATGGGGAAACTCATGATTAGAAGCTGGTGTTGTTTGTAGGAGCCATGGCCAGGCAGAAGGAACACGTGGGTCGTTGTTGAGAAGGTCCTCGGTTCTGATTCAGTCCCAGAAGTTGGAGCTCAGAGTCCCGGATCCAGCCTGGGACCAAGGCCCGGGCGCACAACTCTCTCGAGTCCACGGCACCAATTTTGTTCTTTAAAAAATAATGCTAGGGTGACCACAGCCACTAGTTCAGGCAGAGATGGCTAGAGCGGTGCAGGTTCCCCGTGGTGAGCGGAGGAGCTGGCAGGAGCGCGTCCCGGACAGTCTGTCCTGCCTTGCGGCTGGGAGAGTCATCCAAGCGGGCAGATGATTAGGCGCGGTGGATAAAAGGCTTACAGGACATAGTAAATAGACGTAAGGATGAATATAAAAATGAACATTTATTACTTAAAGAAGAGGCAGAGAGACAGAGAGACAGAGAGACAAAGAGACAAAGAGACATAAAGACAGGCATAGAGGAGACACGTGTGTACATGCCAAGAAAGGGAACAGAAGAAAAGGGTTAAGATGGTGGTGAGAGGTCAGAAGAGAGGTCAGAAGTTGCTGGGAGTGGGCGTGGCTTGCCCCTAAAAGGGACCAGACCAAAAGAATAACAGAGGGGAGGGTGGGAAGGAGAGAGACAGAGAGAGAGAGAGAGAGAGAGAGAGAGAGAGAGAGAGAGAGAGAGAGAGGAAAAGAGAAAGACAGAAATCCTCCTCCTCAGAGAGAATGGCAGAAAGGAAGAGAAAGAGGAATGGGCAGAACTTCTCTCTCTCTCTCTCTCTCTCTCTCTCTCTCTCTCTCTCTCTCTCTCTCTCTCAATTATATTTGCTGACCTTTTGTTGATTTTATTGAGCTCTACATTTTTCTCTGCTCCCTTCCCTTCTTCTTCTCACCCCTTCAACTCTCTCCCACAGTTCCCATGCTCCCAATTTACTCAGGAGATCTTGTTTTTTGCCTACTTCCTATGTAGATTAGATCCATGTGTGTCTCTTTTAGGGTCCTCATTGTTGTCTAGGTTCTCTGGGACTGTGATTTGTGGGCTGATTTTCTTTGCTTTATGTTTAAAAACCACTTGTGAGTGAGTATATATGATAAGGGGACCTTTGCACCTTCATATAGTCAGGGATCTGCTTGTCATGCACAGAGAGGTAAGGTGCCAGATTTCCCAAGGGGCAGGGCCAAGGTGTGCCTGGATATTAACAACTACATTTCAGTTTTGTACAATAAGTGAGAAAAACAGGCAGAAAGATACACAAATCATGGAGAGTCATAGAGTTAAAAGTGCAGTTAGTGAGCAGAGAGGGAATCCTAAATCTTATAAGGTGGCATGAAAGTTTATTTTAACAGAGGAGGTTAAAGTGAAAGATATATCTACTGAACTTCACCCTGTAAATGTGTGACTGTTTTTGGATCTTTCTAGAGAGTCTAGAAATGTCAGTCGTGTAGAGGTAAGAGAAGTGTAGACTTCCAGGTCTATCCCTATAAAGTAATATAGCAAAATTAGTTAAACAACTCACTCCTACAATTAAAGATAAAAGAGATGGGTCAGGGAGGTAGTCAAGTCTATGCTTGGCAGTAGGGATAACATGGTGTAGCCCATAAGCTGGCTTTTCCATTTGGTTAGTATTATGAACTGTAAATGGAGACTGCACTGTTGTTTCCTGGCCACCCAGACCCCAATAATCATAGAAAGATCATATTAATTATACCACTGTTTGGCCAATGGCTCAGACATATCATTTGCTACCTCTTAAATCTAAAATTAAGCCATTTCTGTTATTTTGTATTTTACCATGAGGTTCACAGTTTGCTACCTCAATCTTGCTTCTTGCACAGCTACAAGGCATCTGCTTGTCTCAACCTTCTTTTTCCCTGCATTCAGTTTAGTTTTTCTACCTAGAAATGGTAAGAAAATATATTCATAGCATGTAGAGGGAAATCCCACATCATCTTCCTACTTCTGTCTAAATAAAAAGGAAGGTTTAAACTTCAACAAAAGTTGCTTACAAGGTACTTCCTGTTTATTTAGGAAATACTTCTGTGGTCTTTGATTAAGTTGTAGACAGTTATAGATATTTTCCTTTGTTATGATAAAAGACATATTAGATATGAAACTTTTGACTCACAAAAATAAAAAAATATTGTAACTGTAATTCTTCTTTCATACCTGTTTCACTATATATAATTTTACTAGGTTAAAGTTAAAACCTTCCTTTTTATTTAGACAGAAAATGGAAGAAGATGTGTGATTCCCTTCTTATGCTATGAATATGTTTTATTACCATTGCTTAATAATGAAGCTGCTCTGGTCTATGGCAGAGCAGAATATAGCTAGGCAGGAAATCTAAACTGAATTCAGGAAAAAAGAAGGCAGAGTTACGCAGACATCATGCAGCTGCCCAAGAAGCAAGATGTGAGATAACAAACCACAAGACTTGTGGTAAAAGATAAAATAATAGAAATGAGTTGATTTAATATGTGAGAGTTACATAATAAGAAGCCTATGCTAGCAGGCCAAAGACTATGTAATTAATATTAAGCCTCAGAATGAATATTTTATAAGTGGCTGCAGTAACAGATGAGCAGAGAAACCCTCGTCCAGGGTGACTAACAATACTCCTTATAACTCCAATGAAGATTGTCACTACGTTTTTTTTTTTTTTTTTAAAAAGTCCTCGATCAGCTAAAAAATTAAAACTCCTTTTTTTGTTTGTTTTTGGGTTGTCTAGCTTATCTACATTTCTAACTGCCCTTCTAATTTAAGAAGTTATTATATACAGAGAGAAGCTTATAATATTCTAATTCTGGTGTTCCCTAAATTGGTAGAAAGAGTCAGTGCAATATTCAGAAAACTGAGAACTCATTCATTATTTAGTGCACATTTCTAAGAATACAGGCATAAGAAGAATGCAGTAATATTTGTGTTATGGATATCTAGGGGAATTAGTGATTTAGTGAGCCATACACCAGGAGAAAGCTAAATAGCAAATAGGTTCTAAATATGGGTTAGTAGAACATGCACATTTTCTCACCTATGTTCTTAAGATTATTATTAAGAAATCCTCACACTGGTATCTGGTTTCCACTTTCCACATGACATTAGATCTTTACCTTCAGAGAACCTTATTCATCCTTGACCAAAGTCTGTGCTGTCCTATTATTCAACTATTGCAATCAACTTTAACTGCGTTTTAGTGTGATGTTTATCTTCTATCATGTTTTTCTCCCAGAATCCATTCTTTGTTGGAAGACCTCTGGCTGTTCAGAGGTCCAAGTTTCTGCATGGCCTAGCAGTTTGTCACAACATTCTCAACAAAATGGAGCTCTCTCTCTGCCACAAGCATAACTTCCTGTCTCTACTGTCCTTATATGGAGAATGTCACTGGGCCTGGAGGACAGACCCTATCTAAATGTTGTCCCTAAAACCAGATGCTTGATTCATGTAGCTTTACCCTGGGCACAGACCTCTGCTGAGGCTTGTGCTAGGGTTCAGCTGCAGAACTCTGATTCTTTTGCATTAGGTCAAGTTCCTTATTTGAATCATGATAAGCTAGAACTTGAAACTGGACTGGCCAAGAACTAGAGATTACCTTTGCAACACACTTAGAAAACATGGGCACTGTACACTAGCATCATTTGGATGGCTGGCTTTGCAAAGATCGACTTCTCTAGGGAAGAGTATATTTAGTTCTATAAATGATGAAACTTGCAAGGTTGTTTTTTTGTTTTTTTTCTTTCTCTTTGAGCTGAAATAAAGTCTGCGTATGTTGAACTAGCTAGACTCAAATTCCTCGGCCTAAAGAATTTCAAGTTTCAGACTTGTCCATAACCTGCTAACTGGAAATACTGGTGTAGATCACCGTGTTCAGCTGCAAGAATGTTTTTGTTGGAAAGAAATATGTTTGAAAGATGCCCACTGTGGTGATGTTTTGAATGAACAGTATCTCTCCATAAGCTTGGAACAATGGGTCTTCACTTGGTGGCACTGTCTGGGGGAGATCATAAAACTTTTAGGAGGCATAGCTCTGCTGGAGAAAGTATGTCACTGGGGGTGGGCTTGGCTGCTTTATAGTTTATCCTACCTTTCAGTTCACCCCAATTTTAATTCCATCCCTCTTTCCCTCTGCGACTTCTTTTGATCTCTGTATCATAACGAAAATGAGCTGGAACAGCTGGAAACTAAGATAGTAGAACACATTCTCACTTACCGAAGAGCTTAGATATGTAGTGGAAAGATAGAAAAAGGACCAGAGAATTAATTAGGAGCCCTAAGCAAGATAATTAACTTGTTCTCAATGGTGAACAGCTTTTGCAGAGTGGGCAGGCACATGCAATATGCAACTTTAAAGTGCCCAGAAGCAATTCAATGGAAAAAATACAATGAAAGAGAAAAGACCTTGTAGAGATAGTTGGTGCCTGAAAACTGCTGAAGTATACGAAAAAATCAGCATGCAACTTTACCTTCTCTCTCACACAAAAAAGTATTACATCTATTAGAAATAGAAATTGGTACGGGCTTCAGATAAGATTAAAGAGGGGTTAAGAGAATTTGCAGCTCTTCCGAAGGTCCTGAATTCTGCTCCCAGGTCACAATTGTTGAGAACTCCATTTCCAGAGATCTACCCCCTCTTCTGGCCATGGAAAGTATCTACAGACGCATGGCTTACCCTCATACAGACACATGCAAATAAATACAAATAAATAATTGCAAAAAGAAATAGAGATGTAAAGTAAATACATTAAAATAATCTTATAGAGACATAAAATATGAATATAACTGGAAGCACTAACTTTTTCAACTAAATTGCCAGCTCCATGATGTCCTCTGGTGGCATCTTCTGAAATTCCAGACACAGCCTGGTTTTCAAATTATACTCACAAAGTGACAGAAATTGGCAGGGAAAGTGGAATGGATTGGGAATTTGTGATGGAATAAACAGAAAAGTTTTGAAATAACTAGCTGTAGTCTATTCCAATCTTGACCTATTGGAATTAATTCTGTTTTTGAGATAAAGTTCCAAAAACATTTTCCTAAACATCAACAATAAAGGACTAAAAGGGAGTCACATGCAGTCCAGGTTGTGGATTACTGTTGGAACCTTAATATAAACAGTTCTTTCCAGTAAGTCTAAATGAATAGAATCACACAAATATTTACATGCAAATAGAAATGTCTAAGTTCAGCTCCAAGACTTGTGGATACATACACAAGTTTCAAGACTTTTCAAAGAAAGATAAGCAAGACAAGGCAAGCATAAAGGGGAACACAAGAAAGTATATTTGATAAGAATTGTACGTGGAACTCATCTCAGGCCAAATCTCTCAAACTTCATGTGAAATCACAATGAACCTATCATGAAAAGATGGATTTGAGCCTGAAAACACAGAAAGGCATGAGAAAGACATCGAGCTAACCGATTTCTTTAAGAGGAGAGCTGAGATTTAACTTTTTAATGGATGGATGATGAGTGTGAGAAGTTCTTGTGAGATACATAAGAAAACCAGAATTCCTTTTAATTTCCAACATTATTCTACACACAATGATAACTTTTACTTCATTTACACAGGAAAAAATTTTAACTTGTACAATTATAAGTTAGTAGTGGGAACTTTTAGGCCAAGAGAAAAAGAGAAACATTTCTACCATCCCATAAATATTAAGTGAGACAATATTATTTTGGAATGTCTATTGTTTCCACCAAAATCTGTGGAGTCTAGAGTTTGGAGGGCTCTCAGTATGGACTTTCCTGGAACTATTTAGGTACGTCTGAGAGGTTGTCATATTTTAGACACCCAGTAACACTGAATAAATGGGCAGGAAGATAGACATGCACACAGACTCTAATGTGTACTGAAGTCACATTATATGGGCGTAAAATATTTCCCTTACTCAATATTAGTCGAATTTTTATAAGTCTACAATAAATGAAATTCCTTGTTGTTGAATTCTAAGCTTCAATTTTTGAAATCACACTCTTTTCTGAAAGATATATAAGAATAGTATTTTTAAAATCTGTGCTATAAAATATAAACTGTGGGAAATACTGATCCATTCTCTGATGATGGATTCAAACAGTTAACAACTTGATTTTCACCTTTTAAGAACTCACAGTGAATATTTAATTAGGAAACCTATTATTGCCCAACATATTTGATCTTGAAGCACACCCTCCCAATAATGAATATGACACTCATTTATCACTGCTATTTTACTTTGAGAAATATTGATGGTGAATAAGTTTTATTATTGCCCTTCACTAAAACCAGAACTGTTTATAGGAAAAGTTATAAGAAAATTTGTGTTTGGAATTATTTTGTAGCTAAGCTATTATTAGTCATCAAATAAATACCAAACAGTATAAACCTTGCTTTTCTAGACAACAACAACAACAACAACAACAAACACGAGTTTGTTTTTAATCAATCAAAGATTAATTTAAAATTACTCTTATTGGAGCTATGTTTTCCCTTCACCCATTAGTGATCAGGGGCATTTGGAACTGATCATGTTTGCATGATCTCATCAAACTGAGCCTGAGGCAAACTTTACAAAGTTATGTCAAGCTAGATGTGGTGGCACATAGCTTTAATGCTGCACTCAGTTCTCATGAGGCAAAGACAGGTGGGCCAGGTGGGTCTATCTGAGTTTAAGGCCAGCTTGGTCTACAGAGTTAGTTCCAAATCAGTCCAGACTATATAGAGAGACCTCGCCTACAAGAAACAAACAAACAAATCGTGTATGCATGCATGTATGTATGTATGTATGTATGTATTTATACCAATCCCAGGTCTCCCTCCCTCCTCTCCTCATGCTACCCACAGCTTCCCCCACTTCACTCCCCTGCCACCTTTTCCTGAGAAAGGTAAACCTCCCCTGGGAAGTCAACTAAGTCTGTCCTCTCACCCCACTGAGGAAAGACGAAGCCTTGCCACTCTGAGTCTAGGCTTAGCAAAGTATTTCTCCATAGAGAATGGGCTCCACAAAGTCAGTTCATGCATTAGGGTTAGATCCTATTCCCACTACCAGTGGTTCCACATACCTCCTAAGCCATGCCCTTGTCATCTGCATTCAGGAGACCGAGCTCAGTCCTATGCAGGTTCCCCTGTTGTCAGTGACAAGTTAGTAAGCTCCTATTAGCTTGGGTCATGCTCTTCCTACTTTGTTCATATTATTGCTCATCCCTCACTTCAACTGTACTCCTGGAAGCATCTACTTCCGTCTGTTTCTAGATGAGGGTTCTAGCATCTCTGGGGTTGTGGATCGTAGACTGGTTATCTTTGCTCTATGTCTGATATCCAATTATGAGTGAGTACGTACTGTATTTGTCTTTCTGGGCCTTGGTTACCTCACTCAGGATGGTTTTTTTTTTCCTAGTCTCATCCATTTGCCTTCAAATTTTAAGATGCCATTGTTTTTGTGTTTTGTTTTTTATAAAAAAATTGGTGAGTAGTACTCCATTGTTAAAGGTACCACCTTTTCTTTATCCATTCTTCAGATGAGGGACATCTAGGTTGTTTTCAGCTTCTGGCTATTATGAATAATGCTACTACGAACATAGCTGATCAAATGTCCTTGTGGTATGAGTGTGCCTACTTTGAGTATATTCCCAAAAGTGGCATTGATGGGTCATGAGGTAGATTGATTCCTAATTTTTGGAGACATCATTATACTGATTTCCAATGTGGCTGTACAGATATCCATTCCCACTAGCAATGCAGAAGTGGTCCCCTGACTCCATATCATCTCTAGTATAAGCTGTCATCAATGTGTTTGATCTTAGCCATTCTGATTGGTGTAAGATGGTATCTCAGAGTTGTTTTGATTTGCATTTCTCTAATGGCTAAGGATGTTGAGTGTTTCCTTAAGTGTCTTTCAACCACTTGAGATTCTTCAGTTGAGAATTGTCTGTTTAGATCTGTATCACATTTTTTATTGGATTATGTGATGTCTAATTTCTTGAGGGTTTTTTTTGTATATTTTGGAGATCAACCTTCTGTCAGATGTGGGGTTAGTGAAAATTTTTATTTTTATTTTATATGCACATTTTTCTAAGGGTGTCAGCTCTCCTGGAAGTGGAGTTACAGACAGTTGTGAACTGCCATGTGGGTGCTGGGAATTAAACCTGGGTCCTCTGGAAGGATAGCTACTCTTAACTTCTGAGCCACTTTTCCACTTCTCTCTCCCAAATCATGTCTTAAATTATACTCCTTTAAATTTTATTGTTTTCTGGTATAATTATTTTAACTTGCATTAGTATGAAAGAAAGGAACAAAATGAAGGAAAGAAAGAATGAAGGAAGGAAGGGAGAGAGGAAAATAGGAGTGAGGAAGAGAAATAGGGAAGGAGAGAAAAAGGAAAGGAAATAGGAGAAGGGAATGAATAAATACATGAACATACAGGAAGCAGGGATATATCTGCTGTATCCTTCCTTAGCCCTCAGCTTGAATATATTAGGATATTCACAAGCTTAAAATTTTGCTGTTATTTTCAGTGCCATTGACCCACATTAATGTACAAACGGGAAAAAATTTAATTCAGGGAAATGTGTGGACCATAGTCTCAAACTGTCTATTTTATTATCAGAGACTTCCTACTTGCCTGCTCCTATTCCTGTTTGCCACCAGAGGGAGATGGAAACCCGCATGTCTGCCTGGAGCACCGACTGCCAGATGCAAAGCTTGCTATTACTCAGATCTCTAGGGACTGCCATTTCAGAGCAGACCTAGACAGCGATATGGCAAAGCACGTGCTGCTGGAAGGGTTTGTGTACTCAGGCAGTACGAGGATCGTTCCTGCATGCAGAAGATTCCAAAAGCTGCAGAGAAAGGGTAGAACTGACAGCAAAATGGAAGCTGGTGTTTGACAAGGGCGCCCTCGACCTCACCCTAAACGAGTCCCGTCTCTAAACTTTGAACAAATGTCTGTCTTGAAGCTGTCGTTTGCATTTTACTCCCAGACAAACAGCCATAGGTGCCTTGCTTTTCCAATTTAAGTGTTAGGTTTTCCTGAGGGGCTACCCAGCTAAATTCTGAACTGAAAGATAAATGCATCTGTGTAAACAAGTGCTTTCACTTTTAACTTTCACTTCTAATACAGCTGAAGGCAACTGACTGCGTTTGTAGGTATCATTTCTTTTATCTATGGTGATATAATAGACGGCTGTACGACATTGACATTTTTTATTGTACTTGCACGACACTTTTACATTCATGTGAGGACATTGCAATATTTTATTTCTAAATCTTGCAAATTGCAGCAATGTTAGCTGGTACTGAACAGAATAAACAGGTAATGTGTATTTCAAATAAAAATGATTTAGTCATTTTTAAAGATTTTGCTTTCTAAAGTATATTTTACAAAACAATAACTCCATGGGAAAAGGTTTAAAATGAATTCATGTGTTAAAATTGTTTTGTTTGTCATTCTGGAAAGTTTATATCAAAGTGGAAATATAAAATTCAATTATTTTTATTTCCCATATCCTGCTGTTATTTAGCCCAGTTAGTTCGCCAAATGCCCATGAACATTTCTAGCTAAATGAAAGATATAAAATAATCTTTTTGAAATTGGTTGGTGAAATGTTAGCTATCATGGACGCAAGATATTGTTTTATTTTCCAAAATATTAACTTCATCTAAATGATTATGGGGTTTCTTATGACAAGGAAGTCAAATTTACCTTAATATTTGTGTATGTGTACATTAGTGTCTCTAACGACCTCAGTTTACTATGTAGTCAATGTTCATTTCCATATACATTTATATTCTAGTAAGTTTGAGAGTCCTGATTGTAGTCATATAAAGTGATAAGTATAGAGACCATCTTTTAATGGGTGAGAAATTATGTATTCAACTCTAAGGAATAATCTAGCAGTTCAATTTAGTGGGCATCCAGGCTAGGAACTACTTTTCTGACCCAAATAAAGGATGCTATTATAAAGTGTGAATATCTGGCTGGAAGAGAGGATAGAGCCCGCGCCGAGTCCATATAGTAGAACAAAGAGTGGGAACAATGCCAGAATTAAGAATCAAGCAGACAAGAAACTGAGAACAAAAAGCCAGTAGAGAAGAGTTAGTCAAAGTGCAAACCCAACGATGAATCTCTGAAATGAGGGACAGATATCAAAGAAGATTATGAAGAGATGATTCTCATCAGAACACATGCAGTGGACCTTGTCTCAGAGTAACCTGCAAAGGACTGAGATGCATTGCAATCACTAAAGGTGCCATGGAACCTCTTCAGTTTTACAAGTTTCTTCTTCCAATGAAATGATTCTTTAAAAAAAAAAATAAAAGCTTCTTTATTGATTCTTTGGGGGTTTCATATGATGCACCCTAATTATGTTCACCTTTCCATCCCCCAATATCCCCCATCCCTATTGCATGAAAGAAAACAAAACAAAGTCAGCAAGCAAGCAAACAAAATTAAGAACAAAAAAAAAGAAAGAAAAGAAAAAGCCTATTAAAACAGAACAAAAATCACACCAGAAATAGTAAAATCTCTGCTTCTCCTTCTCTCCATCACCCATCCCTTCATCCTGATGGCACTACATCCCTTTGTCCCAACAGCTTGACAATGAGTCATTGGTCTGGTTCTAGACCTCTGGTTTCTGGTACACCATCCTCACACAGCTTTACAAGTTTTATTCTAGATTAATGGGGTATTCTCTCTATTTTATTAATTTGACCAACAATTTCAAACAATTCTATTTCATATAAGATGAACTTTTGGAAAACACTATCAAAAGGACAAAATATCTATTATTAGTTTCCCCATTGTATTGTATTGCATTGCATTGCATTGCATTGCATTGTATTATATTGTATTGTGTTGTATTGTATTGTATTGTATGTGCATAGGTGTTTTACCTTCATGTGTGTCTGTATACACATATGTACTTGGTCACTACAAAGGCAACAAGAAAGTGCAGATTCCCTGGAACTGAAATTACAAAAGTCTGAGCGCTGCTGGGTGAGTGCTGAGAATTGAATCCAGGTCCTCTGCAGAACCAGCCAGGGTTCTTAACTGCTGAACCTTCTCTCCAGCTGCCAAACACATATATTGTAAATGCAATGGACAATATTAAACCAAAAAATTAAAAGATATGGGATTATGCCTAATTTCAAAGTCTATAAATTGAAGGATCACCTTTTTATTTTTTTTTAAACATAGTCTATGGTGGTATTTTGTGTGGCTGAGGTAAGCGAAGTGTTAGACTCTATGCTGTCATAGGTGTGTGTATATTCTGAAACACCCTTCATAGATGTGCTTTTTTAAACTCTATTTTTCTGTTAGGGATTTTCTCCAGAGGAATCAGCTGAACAGATCTGCAAACATTAATATAAATGGGCTTTCATTCTACGTTAAGATAGAGACTTTTAAAAACCTGTCAATGTATATCTTTATGAGAGATATTTAGGTTAAAAATGCCAGAACATTATACAGGATGGAATTATATTAATATACTCTGTCAGTTTTTTTGTTTAAAATATGTAGTATATCACAGCAAGCAAGATAGCATAGCTGACAGCCTAGTACTCAAGAGACTGAGGGAAGATAATAGGAAAAGTTTGAGGCCAGTTTGTACTGTATAGCAAAACCCTGTCTCAAACAAGTCCAAAAGAATAGGTGTATAATAATGTATAATACACTGAGCTTTTTTCAGGTTTATATTTCTTTTATATAAGAAACTGTTCTAACTACTTTACAAAAATTGCTTTGTAATGATCCCAAGAGAGAAATGATAATTGTTCGTAAGTATGTGCATGAAGTCTGAGGTGCCAAGTTGACTGGGGTATCAAGACAGTAGCTAAGCACTTTTTCTAGGATTTGAACATGGGCACAGTGGCTCCAGAGACCATAATTTTTGCCTTACAATATGCATAATGGCATTAGAGATTTCTGTTTTGTTTTGTGATGAATTTGTTATTGTTGTACAAAGACCCCCCCACCATTGTTGGCCTGTGCTACAAGGGTTATGTGCTACTTTTCTATTAGAAAAACAATTATAATGATAACTGCAGGTTTGGAGAAATAAGTAATTGAATTAGAGTGGGAAAAACCGATGAGGAGTTATATTTAGTGACTGTTCCTGACTCCCACCCCCCAGAAATAGAATCAGCAAATATTAATGTCCTAAAGTCTCCCATTTCTGTAAGTTTAAGTCAACTTGGTCAACTTCATAATTGTGCATTAAAATACAAGGAAATAAAGCATGGCGGGCAATATCTAACGGAGCAATTATAGAAGTGATTTTACATTTGAATCTGTTGATTCTCATTTAAAATTCTTTGAATATTATATAATATTTACGGCCTTGTCTGAGATGGGGTATAATATTAATGCCATACATGTACTATGTTAAATGCTAGCATATTGAAGTAGAGGGGTTATATCTTATATTTAACTCAATACCAACTGTTTTCCAATTGTAATTTTTAGTAAAAAAGACATTTATACTGATCTGGAAGCAATTTAAAATCCTTTAAATTCTACTTTCAAGCCCCAAGCAGTTCTTTTAGGTAATAGAAAAGACTTAAATATTTCAAATTAAAAATTCAGCCTAAAATCCTATTCATGAGCATATTACAGTAACATAATATGAAATGGAAAAAATACACACTAAGCACAAAATTGACAAATATGCATTTCAGGTGAAAACATGCTGCTTCATTAGATTTTTGATGGACCAAATATGTGTGTCAGCAATCAAAAAATTCATTATCTCAGCTCCCTCCTCAAAATGAAAGAGGAAACCTGAGATTTTGTTTATGTTTGATTTTGAAAAAATAGATGGGGGAAATTCTTTAATTTTCTTAGCAACATGAAGGCAATATAACAATTATATATTCAATTATATCCACTTGTTATAAAATTGTTTTTCATAAACCCAAAGATGCATCTTCTTTCTGTACATAATTTGATTTAGCTGATCATAATATCAAGTATGATTTCAACTCTGAGACCAATGATGGAATGGAATTTTGTTTCTTCTGATCCAATGCTCTTGTCAGTACATTTTTACATATATTTCCCAGAACTATATTTCATAGACTTATTACAAATATGTTTTCTTCCTTTTACATTCTCATGTATTCCTAGAATCAGCAGTCAATGAAGAGAAAGAAGTCATTTTAAATGAATGAAAGCATTAACTAGGAAGGAAAGTCAAAATATGTTTATTTGGCAAGAGTCGAGCCAACTTAACCTTTACCATTTCTCTCACCTCTTATATTTCACATTCCATTTCCTTATGGACTGTTGTATGAGAACGAATACGCCGTGTACCTCTGTAACACTATACTCCCAACAGGTAGGGTTCCTGTAAGCGTAATCCTCTTTCCTTCCAAACCCACAGAAATGTTTTAGGAAGCTGTGAATGCTATTCTTTCCCAGAACTGTTCGTCTTGAAGTTAGGAGACAGACCAACCTGCACCAGAAGCCTTTCCCTCTATCCTTTTCTGTACTTCCCCTTCATGTGGACCCTGACACATTTTCTTTGTTTATAAGAACTTTCATATCATATGGCTACCACTGGTTATAACATGAAAGGGCCAGGCCTGTTTGTTTGTGGGTTTCTGTCCCTCCCGGTTCCCCCAGCCTGTTTACCCCCAATGAAAAAATCACACAAGAGATCTCTATAAGTTATAATGCTGATTGGCCCGTTAGGTCAGGTCTCTTACTTGCTAACTCTCACATCTTGATTAACCCATTTTTCTGATCTATGTTAGCCCTGTGGCTCAGTACCTTTTTCAGTGGGGCAGATCACATCCTGCTGCTTTGGTGATCTGGGCAGGACTGCAGGAATCAACTTCCTCCTCCCCAGAATTCTCCTGCTCTCCTTGCATCATTTCCACTTCCTGTCAGGTTTTCCCGCCTACACCTCCTGCCTGGCCACTCAGCGTTTATTTAAAACATGATTGACAGATTACAGACAATTCTCCCGCACCAACTGGTAATCAGAAAAGCTTCTTTGGAGCTGATAATAACAGTCGGGCAGGCTGGCTCCATGAGCAAATCAATACAAAGAGAAGTCATATTTATTCCTTCCCTGGAGTTGGACAGCTTGTTTCAATCATGATCCATTTACTTTTCTTTTATTCAAGTAGACACTTCTTATTTTTAATTTTCATTTATATGCAGGCTGGCTGGCCAGAAGGCCCCTGAATCTTACTGTGTCTGCCTTGATTGCACCAGGCTTATGTGGGTGCTATATATCAGAACACAGGTTCCTATGTATGGCAAACATTTTACTGACTCATCCATCTTATCAGTCCCCCAACATACAAATCTTCTAAAAGCCCAGATAGGAATGTGTTGCCTTATAGCACAACTTAATGTATTTCAATGAATATATTACTGATTGAACTAAAATGTATATATAAATGAAGTCAAATTTGCATATAAAATTAGGAATGCTTGACATGGCTGCAATTTGGGATGGCTGAGGCAGGATGATCACCATAAACCTTGGCTACATAATGTACACACACACTCTCTCTGTCAAAAATAAAGAATATTAAGTATATAATATTTGATGCTATAGAACAGTGGAGCATATTAAGGTTGTACATGAAATATTATTGAAAATCTTAACTAAATCATTTGTGGAAGCTTACATTCATCTGTAACCTAGCACTCAGAATGCTAAAAAAAAGGGATATGAGTTGCAGTCAGAATCAGTTATACTCTGAAACTTTTTCAAAAATAATTAACAAAGAAATTGATTTTTCATATGCTGAATTTAGAGTAATATATGTGCAAAGTTGATGACAGATTATATAAACACATGTGTAATTGTTTAGTGCAGAGAGGGCTTTTCAACTATGTGCTATGCAGGAGAGAACTGTGTTTGCTCAGATCAGCACAAGCCGGTGAGGAATTCAGATGCTGCACTCTCATTAGGGAGGAGAACCACTGAGGAGATCCTAATGAATATTAAACAGAACATTGGTAATGCATGCCTCACCGATGTGAATCTTCAGGAAGATGATTTAAGCACACTAAGATCCATGTTTATGCATGTTATTCTTTAATGAACTGAATAAAAAAAATGTGGCAGATTAAAGGCACTCACAGCATCAGAACGAAAAGCCCCACTTTTCTGCGCCTCCCTATGATTCTCTGAGTTTGATTTTCTTGGGTAAAATGATCCTGTCTAGTGAGCTTTTGTCTATTTTTGATCATTTACTTTCCGGATAAACTTAACGTGTCATTAGATTTCCCCAGTTAGAAGAGACGCTGACCTTCATTCCATGTGCTTTTACCTTCCCTCACACTTCTCTGCCATTTTACGTTTTCAGAGTATCATTCATGTTGTTTCCTTTTACCCCTTTGGGAAATGAATCCAAGAGAGTCTTATTTTTATTTTGTATATGATATAATTAAATTTTCTGAGGCCTGAGAATGCAGATGCTTGCACATGCCATGGAGAGTGGCTGAGATTTGTGTATAACCTTTAGATTCACCTTTAAGGTAGTGATAATTGAGGGATTAAGGGCTAGAAAGATGGCTCAGTACTTAGAGCACTGCTAACTTTTCCAGATGAAGGTTTGGTTTCCAGCACTTATAAGGTGGTTCACAACATCAGTAAGTCCTATGTCAAAGGAAATTGTCCTGCTACGGCCTCCACATACTCAAGCATAATTCTTTTTTGAAAGTAATTTTTTATTTTGATTGATTTCTCAAAATATTGTTCAATATAATGCCACTTTTATATAATGGTGGAAATTTGGTTAGACAGACACTTGGTAATGCTACAGAGAGCTAGTACTTATCCAGGAAGTTAGGCTGACGGCTAGAAAGAGAAAGTATAACTTTGTCGGAGCATGGCTACTTAAGTCACAGGCCCAGAGCCCCGCAGCTCTTACATTCAAAATGGCACAAACATGTTTCAGCTGGTGACAAAGGTGAGAAATGGGAGACAAGACGTGGACACCAAATGGATCATGGACTGTAAATATATGTATATATTTATGTATGCATATACTTATATATGTATATACTTATATATGTACATATTTATATATGTATACATTTATATATGTATTTGTCCAAAAGTAAATATATATGTACACCCGGACACACAAATACACAGAATAATTCTTTCAGTAATGAAAAGTGTAAAATTTGAACTATTAAAATAGAGGTATAAATGTTTCGATTGTGAGACTGATATAGAATACGTACTATTCCTTCATTATCCCAACCTCAAGTGCTTTAATTAACCCTACTTCGCAAAAATGACTATTGCATTTCAACAGTACCCAACAACCTGGGAGAAATTTGACCATCCAATTTGATATCATCTTCTATTGCTCATCAAAGGATGAGGTAGTATGCACTCAAGCTTTGAAAAAGGTACTTTCTGACTTAGCAGATACCGCTTTGTACTCTATGCACTTAAGGGTCTTCCCTTTGCCAGAAGTGAGCTCAGAGTTGGCTGAGGGTCCCCAACCTGAAAACAGGAGCCTTGGTCTTAGACAGAGATTAATTTTTTCTCAGTTACATATAGGGCGTGATTCTTATTTTGAAAACTGAGTTTTTGTTACAATCTAATGTAATTCAGAACAAAATTACCTCTTACGCTCTTTTGGGGAGAAGCAGTGTCCTACCTGTTGTTTAGATAGCACAGGTTAGGTCAGTACAGAAAGCAAATGAAATCTTTCTGCATTTGAAAATTCTTTAATCACAGGAATCAATACACTTATTTGCTTAATAACACGTGATTTTATTATCTTTCAATTATATTCTTTTAACCAAATTTAATGGGATTCTGAGTATCAGATCTTATGTTCTATGTAAACATGAATTTTAAAAAGTGTATATCATAAGAGAAATTATTAATAACTGGGCTTCTGATATGTGCCCAACTAATATCTTAGTGGTTTATGAATATTTTCTTATAAACTATGGAGTTGAATTGGTTCTATCTTAACATTTAGCTTTACTAGTATATCAATGTGATCATAAGCTTTGAAACAGAGTTGAAATGTAGACATTAGTTTGATATATTAGTGGTAGAAGAGTCTAAGAAAATTCCTGTTGTGTTATGAATATTAACTTTTTCATTAAAAATGCTCAGTTTGTCAAAGAAGATTTTGAGTTGAAGGACTCTGCTTCTAAAGAAAATGACTGTGGCTTCAGTTGGAGTCTTGGTCCTGTCTCTAGATATGAGATTTGTAAAGTTCATGGAATTCTTTCTGTATTAGTAACTTTTCTATTGCTGAGATAAAACACTATGACTCAAACAACATATAGAAGAAAAGATTTATTTGGGCTGATGGTTCCAGAGGGAGAACAGTCCATTACCTTCACAGCAAGGAAGAGTGGTTGTAGTAGGGAGGCCACTTGTTTTTTTCCCAGCAGCCCGGACTCCCAAAATAACCACACAGAAATGATATTAATTGCTGCTTGGCCAATTACTTAAGCATATTGCTAGTTAGCTCTTACATCCAGAATTAACCCATTTCCATTATTTCATATTTTACCATGAAGCTCATGGCCTACCGGCAAGGTTTCAGCATGTTTGTCTCTGGTGGCGGCTCCATGGCTTCTCCCCTGACTCTGGCTCCTTTCTTCCAGCATTCAGTTTAGTTTTGCCCACCTAGCTCTACTCTACCCTATCACAGTCCTAAGACAATTTCTTTATTAACCACTGGTATTCACAATATACAGAGGGGAAACCCACATCAAGTGGCAACAGGCAGACATGAGAGCTGGTATAGCAAGCTGAGAATTCCCATCCTAAAATGCAAGCAGGAAACAATGAGAAGAAAGTAGAAGGGGCTCTTTTCCAGTGACTTATTTCCTCCAGCAAGGCCATATCTCCTAAAGTGGGGGCCGAGTATTCAAACGCGTGGGTCTATGAAAGAGATTGTCAAAACTCCATACTCCCACATGCAGTTTTCTCACGTGGATTCATATCTTTCCAGGTTCTGAAGAATAATTATGGATGATATGGACAATGTTGGTAGACACTCTCTTTGTGGTAATGACTGGCTCTCATTTTTATGGCTACATCAGTTTCACAACAAACCTATCAAGTTTAAGAAATAGGTTCATTCAATTAATTCATTTGTCCACCCCATTTTATCCATCCCCTTGTTATTTCTTTTTTACTAAATTGTATTATTAAGATTGTGCATTCAATAGTTTGGTGCTATTGGTAGAGACTAAGCCATATGAATTAAATACAGTTACAGTCCAGACTTCGCAAGCATTTTTGGCCCCTGCTATTGCTACCAGCCAGGTCCTTTATCCTAAATTATGTTTTTATATAATATATAGTTTTCATAGGCTGCAGTTTTTACTTCATTTTATAACCTAAGTTTGTGTGTACTGTACTTGTATATGTGTTAGTGTCTTTCCTTTTTCTCATCTACTATTATATGCTATTTTTCACACTGTTTTCTAGTTTATATATCCTTGAAAGCTAGTTTTGAGAAAAATTACTATTGAAACAGAGAAAAAAACATTTTCCTGCATGACATACACAATTCTTTCTTCTGTAAAACCTTCTAGTCTTTTATTTTAGAGACAGTTTGCTTTGTTTAGTAGTGCTGTGATCAAACCCAGGCATGCTAACGAACTAGGCAAATTCTCTATCACTGAGCTACACTATCCCTCCAGGTCTTTAGTTTTGCACTGAATATAGATTTAGAGGACAATAACAGTATAGAAATGTGTAATTATTGATCCCTGGTATTTAAGTCTGCATTTTATGTTCAAACTTTAAATACATATATTTGGAAGATTATCTTTCAACTTGGATCATATGACAAATTTTACCTCTCTGCTTTCTCAGTTGAGGCTTTGCGAAACAATTGTTGATGACATAGTCCAAATAGTGGGACGATGAGGAATTCAGATGTAGGTTGTAAGAAGCTTCACAAATAAAGATATACTCAGAAATACGAAGATGTCTTACAAACATTTTCTCTCACATACATTTCTGGTACAATGCATTTTGTCTGAAATGCATTTGGAGGTATAGGTAAAAGGAAAGTAGGACTTGATTAGGAATAAAAAAAATCATTTTATTCTAAGTCTGTCTAATTATTCTCTGTTCATCTGAGAGGTACAACAGTGAATGTTTCATCCAGGGTTCCACCTTAAGGAGAATTTATCATGAACTCTTTTTTTTCCATCAAAGTTACAGTTTATGTGACTTTTTTCCTGAGTCTAAAATATCAAAAAAATTGGTCAATATCAAGGATTTTGCATATGCACTAATATATCTGCTACAGACGTATATACTTACTTAACCTTTTTGTGACATAAAGTAAGTCATCAAATGAGGAAGAAGCAAATAAATTCTTGGATAAAATCATTTTCTTCCAGTGATTACATATCTCACACAGCACAAAGATTGCATGCATATGAATGAGTGAATACTCTTTGCTTTATGCTCCTTCGCAATCTCAATCTGCATGTTTTAATAGGTTTTTTCTACCAATTCCCTATGATGATTAGCTCAACTGTTATTTTTTGAAACTTTTTTTTTCCTTAACTTTAAATGCCACGTGGTGAAGACATGAGGGTTTGGGCAAAATTTGTTCTCATCTTTCACGGTACTGTTAGTGCAATAGCGATAATTCCACCATGTATACTGTGTCAAACCAGTGTGGTCAAACTGTAATGCATGCTGAAAGGCAGCATTACAAAACCTCATGGTGGGAAACTAAAGGGAGTGTATTTAATTTCAAGTCATTGCCAACTTCATGTTCATTAAAACAACTTCCCATATCCTATTTTGTATTTCATCCATCATGTGTTAGCTATGAACTCAAGTACAAGAAACTCTTTGAAGCCTAAGTAATGTAAATCTAATTAAGATACTTGCTAGCCAAGAATAATTATAACATTTTACATGCAAATTCTTCATGAACTCACCAGTGCAGCTCTTGAGAAAGAAAAATCACGTATTTATGACTTCCTTATTAAGAATTTGTTTATTTGAAAATTTTCAGGAATCTTAAACTTAAATGTTAATTATTAAATATTTTATTTACTCCATGTATCAGAAATCGATGTTTAGTTTAATATAGCAGAGTAACTTCATATAAATCTAGGAAAATGTTATTTTTGACATATTAATATTTGACCTTATTCATAGATATAAAAACATCATCATATCTCTTAGCTTTTACATTCTTTCTGTCTTGTCTACTGTTATGTACCTTGAACCTTCGATGGAGGCATGTATTGATAAAGATGTCTTTTTTAAAACTGAGTAGTCAAAGACATTTATTCTCAGCAGTTTGATTAATTATGAGTCTCTGCATTAATTGTTTCCAACTGCAAAAAGCAGCTTTTCTGACCAACACTGATATCAGCTCAGATCTATGAATAAAAACATAAATATTTAGGAGGTAATTTCACATGATTAGTTAGCAAAACGACACTAATAGGTTTCACCCTAGGGTCTACAGTCACCTCAGCCACAGACTTCTGACCAGGCATGAGTCGCTTACTATGGAGGAGGCTCCAGATACAGTCAAAGTGGTTAATTATTATGTAGCCACCATGCCATCATTGTGCTAGAGGACACATCTTCCATGACAGATCAGTGTTGTGATGCACAATACCCAGACCTGGATAAGGCCACTTGATGTCTTTTCTCCTCATCAAACCATGCATTCCTTCCCTTACTCTGAAAGCCAGTCAGCATTTGGTGGATGTGCATGTGTGTAAGACATGCTCTTCTTCATCTAATTACTGAGAAATAGTCTTTTGAAAAGGACCTAAGAAGTCTTGTCATATATGGCCAGTCTTGAAAAGTGAAACTTTCTCACCCTAAATACAAGTAATTCCTATCCTGAGAAACACTGCTAGTCAGGAGTTATTTATGAATAGCTACATAGATTTAGCATGCAAATATAAATCTGCTCACGTTCACTCATCAATTTTTATTATTGTCACTTAGTAAATGGATCTCCAGTTAATGATTTTCCTAATGTGTTATTAAAAGTGTTTTACATTATAATCCAAATAAATTGCAACTGATGTCAGATTTGCATTATATTTATTTTTGAAACTGTACTCAATTATGGTAATTGCTAATATTTCAATTGATGCCCAAAGCAACCACATTTTCTGATGTGTCGTTTAAAACATTCTTTTATAATCCATAACTCGGTTAGCTCCTTAGGCTGATCCTCTTCAAAATGAGTTCCTTATATCTAATTCTTTGGTGGATATTCCTTTGATTCTTATGTTGTTCTTTTGCTTATTAAGTCCCTATTCTTTTTTGAAAAACTGCTCAGCAATGCAAATCATCTAGACCATTTCTCAAACATTAAGCTATTAAAAATCAAAGCACTAAGAATAAACAAGATTGGCTTGCTCATATTTCAGCTACTTGAACCTTGCATCAGTGCAGACTTTCTGCAAATAAAAGACTTTAAACTAAAAGGAAAATCTCAGAAGTTTTTGCATTCTCAGTCTTATATTGTTCTTGGTAGCATGGTTCGTTTTTCATCTGTGGAATTTTCCAAAATCTTTAAATTTTTAATAAGAATCCATAAGACCTTGAAAATTTTGTTTCACATTCTCTCTCTCTCTCTCTCTCTCTCTCTCTCTCTCTCTCTCTCTCTCTCTCTGTGTGTGTGTGTGTGTGTGTGTGTGTGTGTGTGTGTGTGTTAAGAAGAGTTCAGCCTCCATAATTTGTAAGCTAAGGTTACAAGGAGAAAGATTAAGATAAAAAAATTCATCTGTCTCTGTAAACAAATGGATGGGCCCTAAGCATGTAGCCATCTTGTTTACAGCTGATGAGCTGTGACAAACAGACCCTGTAGCTGCCCATCATTCATGGTGCGGAGTAAGTTTCTGCTTCTACCTATGTGCTGTATAACCTCAAGAAAGACAGACTTTCCATTAGAAATGAAAAATGACCTTATTCCATCTCCATTGTGATAGACTCAATTTTTAAGTTATTTATCATAACCATAAAAAAGAATGGCAAATATATAAATCAATGAGAGCTTAAGAGACTGCAGACACTGAGTGCTAGGCTGAAATGTAGCTGATAATAGCTCTTTATTTTATAATTTGCAAAAACGAAAAATGTCACTTTTTCAAGAAGCCTCATTAAATACAATGGAGTCTTGTTGTGGGTTCTGGGTGACTTGCCTCTGTCTTATCTCACTCTACGAGTCTATGGTTGAATTTTTTTATTTTATACCCTTGCTACTTAATATTTTTCTTTTCCCTTTTCCCCAAGCCTCCGAGGCTCACTGATATTCATCTTTCTTCTCGTGCTTGTCTCACAAGCATCTTTTGGGATAAAAATACTGCGCGCAAGGAAGAGGTCGTTTCCAGTTGTTCCACCATATTCCCTTATAGTGAGCCTTTTGGTTATGTATGCTCCCCAAACTCTCCTGTTCATAGAGAGAAAAAAATTAGATATACATATGAATTGTTTTGACATGTTGGGCAACTAGAGACTCAATTTTCCTTTTTTTATAACTACATTTTAAATAAAAGTAAAAATGATTCTTTTGGTTCAAGGAAGAATTTGAAGCCTTTTTATGTAGTACTTTATGTTCTTGTCTTTCAAGACAGATATTCAAAGACAAAGCAGAAACATCAAAGACAAATTTATTTCACCAGTATTTATCATGTTCATTAGGGCATTGTATTGCAATACAGAGTGAAAAGTAACCCTGTAATCACAGGAGATACGTTGTATATGAACATGATGTTAACTCATTTTTGAGGCATATATGAAGTACACACCACTCAGACTTTTCTAGCAAAAGCATATGCTGCTATGCACTACACAGCTGACTGAAGAACTAGAGGACCCCTGGAGGGAATGGTACTGAACTGCAACAGAGAGCAGGACAAGTGGGTGAGGCTACTATGGAGAAAAGGGAGATCAAGTGAGAAAAAAAAAAGAAAACTTGAAACATGAGAGAACATACTAAGTACAAGACAGAGAAAATAGTTTTACCAGAAAATGATGAACTCAGTTAATCATGAAGATGGTGAATTGGAAAAGAGGCATCTCGCAGATCACACTGATTCTAAGGATCCTTTAATGCACACACAGATGAGCATTATAAAAGGATTAACGCATGAGGAGATGATGTGACCTCAAATGATTTTCCATAGTATCTTTGTATTGGATTATAGCACAGATTTGATGAGCTCTGTAAGAGAAGAAGTGAAAACATATAGCAGAAGGCTACAGGAGTTGAAGACAAATGATAAATATTAGATATGATATAGTGATTATTTGTTATGCATTAGAAAAATGAATCATCTATAAGATAGTAGGGTAGAAACTAGAAGAGGAAACACCATTTAAATTTCAAGGTTCTTTTGCTGCCTTTCATCAGAGAGAAGAAAATATGTTTAAAGGTCTTTGGGAAAGACTCTAATGATGTTGAGTTCTTTCTTTTTAAAAGTGTATCATGGCAAAACATTGTTCAACATGTTCATTTGTCTTATATCATACAGCCAGAAAGAGAAGCTTGGTTGTTTAATACTAGAGATTTAGTTTCTAACCTTAACTAAAAATGTTTGTGTGTGTGTGTGTATGTGAGTGTGTATGTGTGTTAGACAGCTAGGTAAATTTACTTATTTTTTAGAAAAAGCTTTAGATATAAATGTTAGGGATTTGATCTATTTCATCAATAAAGAGAGAAATACTTTGTATTATAAATATTTTTGCATGATTTTCCAGACACTAAAATATTTTTCCTAAATTTTCATTGTCCCCATTATCCTCCAGTTATTAAAGAGATATTATGCATGGATTCTAATGGTATATACCCTGGAGTCAAGGTATATAAGTAATTCTGTTTAATTTATGAGCATTGCCATTTTCTTTTATTTCTTTATACTGAAACAATACATATACACAGCTGCCTCAAACCAAGCTGTAACAGAACAGTGACAATAAAACATAGGTTCTGTTTTTAATATTTACAAAGAATTCTTAGCTTGGTATGGTGACATCCATATGTCACCACATCAGTCAGAAGGCAGAGGTAAGAGGATACTATAAAATCAATGCCAGTGTGGTGTACTTCTCTATCAACAAACCAACTGGGGTTATATGGTGAGACCTTGCCTCAAATAATAATAATAATAATAATAATAATAATAATAATAATAATAATGATGATGATGATGATGATGATAATGTTAATAATAATGATGATGATGAATCAGAACTCTGGATGTCTGTGTGTTTGGAATCATGGCAGTTTCTTGTTAGAAAGAGTATAATGCCATAATTTTAAGTGACCATCATGATATGGTGACCTCTAAGACCTCAACCATTGCCGCGTAGCTGTAAAACAGCCGTCCTGCCTCCAGTTGCATCATCTAACTGTAAGGAAGAAGTCAACATAAAAAGAGGATGTAGTATGTGTTAATTTTGTTTCTATTTTGCTAAGCACTAGCGGACTCCTGCTCCTTAAACTTTTCACTACCTTTTTTTCCTCATGCAAACTGTGTCACATCGTCTTTTCTGTGAGAGTCAAGTGTGGTGATCTGAACACATTCTGAGTAGGCATTTGTATTTTGAGCATAATTAATGACATCAGGATACCAGATAGGCAACTGGATATGGTGACCATGTTTCATGTCATGGTTTTCACTGGATTCTTTTATGAGTAAGCACAATTTAGGAAGATGCTTTTATGTTAAGGAAATACATTTAATTATCTAGTTTATGTTTATATTTGAATTATTACCAATGACAATCATACTTATATAGAGAAGATAACAAATTTGAATATTATTTATTTATTTGTAGAGAGAATCTTATGTAGCCCATGCGGATCTTAAACTTGCTTATGTATGCAAAGATGTACTGGATCTTCTGATCCTCTTGCTTTGAGCTCTTGAGTTCCAGGATTACAGGTTTGCAATGCCAGGTCAAGTTTATGCTGTGTTGGGAAACAAACTGAGAGCATTATGAATGCAAGGCAAACATCTACCAACCTAGTTGCATCTCTAAAGAGGAATATGATTTTCAACCATAATACAATTCTTTGACTAATACATTTTAATTAGAAAACATATTACAGAAATAAAACAATATATTACAGTTTCACAAAGTAGGATTTACAAGTCTCAAATATTTTGTAACCTTATTTACATTTCCTTTGACACAAGAACTTTGACTAAAACTATGTTACAGTGTAAGAAAGACATAATAATGAAAAAATTTGCACTTAATATAGCTTTGGAGGTCTTATTTACAATGACATGCCTTCTTTCTATTTCTTTAGTAAATGTAATAAACATTATCAGAAGTATTCCTTTAGAATATGTTTATGTTGTACTCATGTTTTAGCCATATTTATTCCCCACTAAGCTTTCAAAAATAATTGCATTTATTCTTTAAAAACTAAATGTCTAAAGGCTTGTAATAAATTTTATCAGGATTTTTTATTGCTAAGATATTTTCTTGAATGCATAAAAAATTTTAAGTCATGAAAGCTTATAAGATATATCAATGATAATACTGTGAAGTATCAGTTGACTTCGTAAGTACAGTAAAAGTGCATGCATCTACACTTACTTTATGTAAATAATCTGCAGAAGAAATGCATAAATAGAATGAAATCTCTTCATTGCCATTGATTCTTATGTTCATAGTGAAAATTTTAACAGAGGCCTGGAAATGGGTGATGTGATGAGCTTAAGTCTGCTTTAAATTGTTAGTCATTACAATATATTTGAAAGAATGTTGTGTACAGATGGAGATACTTAGTGATAACTTCCCATAGTGAAGCAGTAGGTAATTATCTCTTTTTCTAAGAAAGGACAGCCAGGTTGAAAGATAACAAAGACATGGGATGTTAAGATTTGGAAAAACTGGAAGCAGATTGCTAAACCAGAATGATAGAAGTCAAGACAAACAGAAACGGTTGATATGTAATGTTTATACTTACAAATAGTGTTTTGACAGTCAGATTAGAGAGGACGGTTAGTGCACTCAGTTCAAGGGTAATACTCTGTCTAAAGAGTATAGAAGAACATATTTTAATGTAGACATTGGACTGAGAATAGTGGCTTTCATATGTTATGCATATGATTTTTTTAAACATATGAAGCTTTTTAAACTCGATTTTAAGTTTTGTATATGTTTGAGAATTGATGTGAAATTTACATGTGGAGAAATATTAACAAAATGACTGACATATAATAATCTTGATGAGTACTATCTTCATTGACTCCACCCATCACATAACTTTAAGTATAGCCCATATGTATAGAAATACCTGAGGTACCTTCCTATCACATTCTTACCTCTAGTTTATATTCCACACATTTACTTGGATATCCGATGAATACTTCAAATTTCTCACTTTCTCAATGAAGTTGTGATACAATAACCTTGCCCAACCATCTACTCTCCTTCTACAAAGTCCCCCCAAACTATGATGAATATATGTTACTATGTGCTCAGACACACGCTTGTTTCCTATTACTATCTTCTAGTTTCTCTGTATGTCCTAAAGTATCACCTTCAAATTATTCCCCAAGTTAGCATCTCACATTGCTGCTATCAATTTCATGGGTGACAACAGTCTCCCAACATGCCGCTTTTCATTTGTTCCTTTGCATCCCTGTCAAACACCAAAATCTAGACAGGAAGAGAAAGGACCAGAGTTTGTAAAATTCAGGTTATGTTGTCACACTTCTGCCATGTCCATACTGCAATAGGAGACGTTGGTGTTACCCCATTACTAGTGCTCACAACGTTCTCAGTGACTACATTAGGTGCTAGATATTTGACTTCCTCTGCTTCTGTCTCTGGCAGATCCTCTCTCAGGCCTACTTCTAATTCCCTGTGCAGAGCAGGTACTGACACACCTTCATGCTTTGCATTTTTTTAAAAAAAATACACACAAGCACATGTGTGCGCACGCACACACACATTCCTTGAGTCACATGAATGCGTTTTCTCACTTAGATTCCAGTGCAGACCACTCTATTACCTTCCAGTCACTCCTATATTTAAATAATCATTCTTTCCCCTTTCTATTCTGATCTTTTGCTACATACCCCCCTTCTTGTTCATTCATTTTTCTTCAGGAAACTTATCAGCATCTGAACTAAATACCTTTAGCTTAATTACTTGTTTATTTACTGGGCCTGGAATGTGGTAAGCACTCAATAAATGCTCATTAAATGAATGGAAGCCCAAAAAGAAGTAATTAAAAGATTTCAGTTTTTCTCAACTTCTTTCTTTCATCTGATAAAATGGCAAGTATGGCTATCTCTATTTTCTACACTCAGCAGGAGAACTAGAAGTAAGTACTAGAATTAGTAGATATATATTTTTATTTTAAAAATAAATTTACAGACTTCTTAAATCCTGTTTATTGAATTATGAAGAAAATAAAATGCTGTGGAGCCTTCTAGATACATGCACTAGCAATTTAGTCAATTTTATATACATTTTTACTCAAAAGTTTACTATTCCTGAAATACTTATATTTCACTCAGCTTACAAATATAGGCAATATAGCACAATATAGCTAAATAGTGTAAACAAACACTGTTCTTGCCGTAACAAATGGTGATTATTTTTTAGTGCCAGATCAAAAAGGAAATACAAACACACACACACACACACACACACACACACACACACACACACAAATACACTCACTTCCCTAGTGACTATAAGACTAACACACTTGAATTGGTTAAATAGATACATGAGTTTCAAAGCCATTCAAGTAAAAATAAATTCAGTGGCAAGAAACAGGGATTAAGAATATACTCAGTAGTTATGTAAATGAGAAAATGATCAGGGGCAACTTCCATAGGCAATGAATGGCGGATTACTCATATTTGGCTGAGAATTAAAAGTCTGTGTTAAAAACCTCACAGATTTATTTACTCCCATTAATCTAAATATATCTCAGCCAGTAAGCAGAAGTCTAAAATGGTGGGAAGTTTGGAGCACATTCCATAGAGTTCATCATATCCCTACCTGCCTTATCGTTTCATTGCTGTGGCAAAGCACCTTGTTTAAAAGTACTTTGTCATGTGTTGTAATCAGTCAGTCATGAAGGAAAGTATGAACAAACAGGAGCCTGGAGACATCAACTGCAGCAGAAGACATTAAGGGAATCTGTTTACTGGGTAGCTCTCCATGTGTTCCTCAGGTTGCTCCCTTATTAACACCCAGGACCACTAGATCAGGGTTGGAAGCAGCTACAGTAGGATAGCCTGTTATAAGAGGCCACTTGTTTGTTCCCAGCTGCTCAGCCCCGAAATAATCACACAGAAACCTTATTATTTGCAATACTATTTGGCCAATAGCTTAAGCGTATTTCTGGCTAAATCATCTCTTAAATTAATGCATTTTTATGATATGTATATTGCCATGAGGCTGTGGCTTACCGGCTTAAAGTTTGTCATGTCTGTCTCTGGTGGAGATACATGGCTTTGCCTTGACTGTGCCTTCCTTCAGTTTAATTTCCCTGTCTAGGTAAGTTCTGCCTTGCTATAAGCCAAGAAGTTTCTTTATTCATTAAAAAATAAAAGCAACACGTATTTCCCTTTTTCTGTTTAAATAAAAAAGGAAGATTTTAATTTTAGCATAGTAAAATTACATATAACAAAACAGGTATTAAGCAAAATTATAGTTACAATATTTATATATACTTTATTTGTAGAAGGAGCAGTGGGCCGCTTCCCGCCGGCCACCGCCTGGCTAGCTTTACCCCTGAAATAATTACATGGAAACTGTATTCTTTTAAACAGTGCTTGGCCCATTATCTGTCGACTCTTATTAGCTAACTCTTACATATTGATCTAACCCATTTCTAATAATCTGTGTAGCACCACGAGGTGGTGGCTTACCAGGAGGATTCTAACCTTCAGCTGTCTCAGAGAGGAGAGTCATGGTGACTGCCTTATTGCCTTCTTCCTCCCAGCATCTGTTCTGTCTACTCCACCTATCTAAGCTGCTGTCCTATCAAAAGCCAAGGCAGTTTCTTTATTAACCAATGAAAGTAACACATAGACAGTTAACCCTCCCCCATCATTTATTTCTTATCATAAGTAAGAAAAACTATAGTTATATATTCTTCAACTCTATCAAAGACTTCAGAAGGATACAAAATTACCTAAGCAAGCAGAAAGTGCACTTCAAGCAACTTCCAAAACTCTAGAAATGACAGCAACATCTTGCTGCCTGGATAGTCACTCAAAGTTCTTCTGTATCATTGGCTCATCCATCTTTGGCCTACAGGCCTCTTATTATCTGGCAGACTTTTTCATGAAGCAGGATATTTCAAAGACAGTTCCACCTTTATTAGCAATTTGCCAGTCACTTTTTTCTGTGACCTGCAGAATATCTGGCAGACTCACAAATCAGAAATCCAGAAGGATTGTTTTACCTTTAGGCAAGTTCAGCAATCATTTCTCTGTGGGTCTTGCATGTCTAGTTCATACAGCATAGCATCAAGCAGTTCAGGAAAGAGCAAGTTTTTGCCCAAATGGCTAACAAGTTCCATAAGGAGGCTCTTCAATATCCATCGTCCTCTTAATGATGCTGCCAGGAGCAGATGAGCCAGGAACAGATGTGTTTCATGTCATAAAAAGTCTTAAGCTCTTTAAACATTTTCAATGACATATTCTGAAGGCCTCTGAAAGATTTGAAGAATACCTATCTAACTGAAATATATCTCTATATATCTAGAAAACCTAACGAACATTACTATGAGCTTGACTATTATAGATGACTCTCTATTAACCTATATTTCTTAATTATATATTACATTTTAAATGAGCTGCACAAACACAATACCTTTATATATATATATATATATATATATATATATATATATATATATATATAACAAAATTTACCTTAAATTTGTATCCCTAAAGCAAAATCCATACCAATGTAAACCTCTATAGAATATCCCCTTTAAGTGCAAAGAAACATTTATAAACAATATTTGAGAATTTGGACTTAGTTGTCTTCAAGCTTTTTACTGCTTTTTGTTGGACAAAATAGTTTTGGGGTGTGTTCACGGTGACCTTTTGGGAGGTCTTGCTACATCAAATCACATCAATCTAGAAGGAATCCACAAGTTTTCATGCTCTGTGGAAACAAAAGAAGAATCTCTTTACCAAAGCAACATATTCTTATACTCAAATATTGAAGACAGGAAACCTTCAAAATATATAGGTTGGTTTAACTTAGCAGTCCCTGGAATCAAATGTTTCTCTATAGTCAAAAAATTAAAAAAAATATAAAGCCATAATCATACACATAATACAGACTTTCTGTGATTTTTCCACCTTTAAGTGGCTTACTTTTCTTTATTCCTATTACTTTTTCTACAAGTTTACTCTGTCTCTTGAAAGACTTTGCTTTATTTTTTTTAAACCTTTTACTTCCTTTTATAAATCTCTATACTCTTTTTCCTCTCTTTTTCAAGCCTATGTATATTTATTCAACACTGTGACCCATTTAGAGGTCTTCTTTTATCTTAATCTGTCTTTATTGTGTATTTGTAATTATTTTCTGACAAGAGACACCCACTGTTTTTTACTGCTAAGTGAGTTGCCTAGGGCCAACACAGCCCTGTCTGCTTGATCTACCTAGTCCATTATGGCAGAGTTGTTCAGAGCTGTTCAGAGCTGCCTCTGAGAACCATGTATGTTGCCCTGTTTTTAGGCACTCAGTGGGTCTATGTCGCCATTAAGCAAGCTGTAACAGTTTGCTCATATAACCCATTTAAAATGCTCTGTCTATGAAAGAGTCGAAGTTCGTGCTGGCAGCATGGCCCAGGAAGTTGCTGTTTCAAAATGCAGTGACTTTTTTCCTGCTACTGCTGAATCAGGAAAAGCTCTTTTAAAGGAGCTGTGGCACACTGCCCACAAACAGAGCAAGAATCTATGTTAAATTTTGTTTTAATTTTGTGTGTGTCTCGAATTTCTTTTTAAGCTTTCTCAGATTTTACTTGGATGTAGGAGACCATGTTGTAGCCTCCAATGCTAATGTTTAACTAAGGAAATACACCATAGGCCAATCTGGTGGGTTTATATTTTTAACTAAGGTGCCTTTTCCAAACTGACTCGAGTTTGGGTCAAATTGACATATACACTAGCGAGCACACCATCCCTAAGTCTTAGAAAGTTCATCTAGGTTGACGAAGGGGCAGAGACATGTATGCAGATGCTCCGTGTTGGATTTCCCAGTGCTTTCCCTTCTGGTTTCCCCTTTTCATGGTCAGTCTAAATGGTTCAGAGAGTAGTCATAAAACTGCTTCTCATTGGTAATTCAAACCAATGGAATTACAGGCAAGAAAATATAAACCACAATTTTCATTTTTTAAAAATCCTTTTTACTTCCTTATTCTTAGAATACAGATACAATACCTCATAGATTTGATTAAGCTTATTTTTAAGAGTTGCAATTATAATTCAACTATTCCAAACTTCTCTTATACAATTTGAAAAAAAATGGAAGAAACAAAAAGAAGTTCATCAGGATAGAAAGAGCACAGTATGCTGAATGCACTGGAGATTCAGAATGTAGGGAACATTACTACTTGTCTGTGTACCAACTCTATACAGGGTCAGGTCTAGAAACTGAATTAATACCTTCCTATCTTTACCATAACTTCTCTGCAGCCCAGGTCTGTAACATTGTTCTGGGTCTAATTTCTAGAATCTGGTGCTTGAACATTTTCTTCTAATCCTCTTGAAAGTATTTTTAAAGAAATAGGTGGCATATGGTATAAGCCAAGGACCATTAGGAGGCAGAAATCACATTGTAATTCAAACTACAGAAGATAGTAATTTAGAATTCTTACATTAGTAAAAGATGCTAGCATTTGTGAATGGCAATTAGGAAGTAAAGAACTCTCTACTGCTTCAGGAGTGGAACTAGGAATGGGTCTGTAGATGAGGTACTTTCCACTCAAGTGTGAGAACTGGGAGTTGGGATCCCACATGATCACTCCTGCGTAATTCCAGTGTCTGACAGGCAGAGAAATGGGATCCTTGAATCAACCCAGCTAGCCAGCTAGCCAGATTTGCTGTAGAAACAAGTATCAGTTAAGTTGAGAGACTGCCTCAATGGACAAGGTGGAGAGCCATGGCGAAAGACATTTGCAGTACATGTCTTACCCTTACACACACACACACACATACACACACACACACACACACACACACACACACACACACACACATGCCTGTACATGTGTATGTGTAGAGGACCGCAACCACATTCGCCATTGCAAGATGGCGCTGACATCCGGTTCCCCCGCCCGGTGAACAGGATAATGCGCATGTGTTGGCAAATTTCCAACGCTGTAGTCCCTGCCTCTCCCGAGGCGTCATCTGGGATGATGTGCAGCTGATCAATCTGAGAGTGACACGTCCGAGGCGGGGACTGTTTCCTATAAAAGGGCTGGGTTCGCCTCGCTCTGGGTCTCCGCCATGTCGGCTTATGCTCTCACTCTCAAGAAGCATTAAAAGCTGTTCTGCAGAAGGATCCTACGTGCCCTGCGTCGTTCTTGCTGGCGAGACAGTAGCGCAGGACATGTATGTACACACACATGCATGAACACAAGCATATGAAATTGTGATAATACACATGTGAACATGTATTCTCACATGCACACCTGTACTATGCACATGATGAAAGTAAATTAAAAAATTAAGGAATAGCATATAGTGAATTTAAGTTATGGTTGGCTGGCAGGAACTTGCTAAACTGTACTATAAAGAGAAGACTTGTAATTTCCCTTCAATAATTTAGAAAATTGCCCTTGGAGATGTCATGTTCCTCAAAACCTATTTATTTACTTGAGTTTTGGAAGTTCTGCTTTCTGCAGGAACAGAAACTGCTCTTTGTGGGTGTTTTCTGGGAAGAGCACAAGGAAGTCAGGAAAGATGCCTTCATCTTGCTGTGCCTCCTAAATTTTCTCCACTGATACAGTAGTTTGGTTGCTATGTAGTGCCAGTTGTGGCAGAAGAAATACTGATAGTCCTATTCCATTGTCATAAAATAAGCACAGGATGAAAAACACTGAGTTAATCAGCAACAGACTAACAGCTGAACTTCGGAGCCAACAAAGAGAGAGATTGGCACTTAACTGTTTTCTGTGGCTGTTATGCCCTTCACCCCATCTGCGTCTACTTACTCTTTTGGACTCCTCATCTTACAGTTTAGGCAATTCATTAGCACTTAGTTGAGAGTGGTGAATGGGAGAGTCTTGCCTTTTCTCTCTCTCATTCATCCTGTTTTATATTTTATTTATTATTTTTAAAGCTAGATATGTGGCTTAGTGTTGTTTTGATGGTATGGGGAACTTCAGGAATGACACCATTTTGGTTCATTTTGTCGCTGATTGGAGGAGCCATGCCTACTGCAACAACCTCCTCTCCTGCCCCTTTAGTGGTCCTCAGGGGTGTTCATAGGGAAAGTCCTTGACTTGGCCCCATGAGGAGTTCAATGTCTCATGCAATTTGTCTCTTGACAAGGCACCTTTAGAGAAAAATTTGCTGCTTTTTAACATGTGAACATGTTCACTGTGTTCTTTCCTTCTTAGGTGTATTGCATCTCCCGAAAAGTCTTTGATGAATCAAATAAAACATCCTTCCTCCAGACCTTAAAACTAAGCATTATTGTGAAAGTAGCGTAAGTTACTTTCTACCACTTCTACCTATAATATAAGAATGTGTGTCCTTTAAAGGGAACAAACACTAACAAAAACATTTCTTTTTGTGAAACTAAAATGAAGTTTTTGGTTGGTTGGTTGGTATTTTGTCAGACAAACACCAATCATATCAATTACATATATCCTCCATATTTTCTAGCGCAGGATTTTTAAACCTGATGGCTCTCCTCATTGAAGATTTCAGATTTCAGTGGATAAAATCAGGAAAGTGTGTGAAGAGCGATTATTCAGCACAGTAAAACTGTCTCAAGAAAATATTTCTGGGTTTGATGGGGAACTGCAGCTTTGTTGTATACTATGGAAAGGCTTTTAGCACAGGAACACTTGTCAGCACTGATGTTTAACCAGCAGAAACTAGTGTGTGCTAGTTTTGAAAGAGAATTTACTTAGCTAACCTTGTCATTGTACATACTTCATAACAGCATACTTAGTACTTCATGTTGAGCTTTGTTGAAAGGAATATAGGAGATGTTAGGAGATAGTCACATAGATATACACATCAGAGGATGGCCACACAGGAACAGCTGTTTGGCCATCTTAAGTTGCCTAAGGGATTTTCCAAGAACACTACCACGGGTGTGTCATTTCGTCTTCCTCAAAACTGGCACAGAAGTTTCCAGAATCAAATCATCAAGCACTGAACTATTCAAGCAAATCTGCTGAGACAGAAATTTATCTGAAATAAATGGTTTTATTGAGTCATGACAGATGTTAGTAAGAAAAAAGACCAGGTCTTGGATGGAGTGAAATTGTTTTCAAAATGACTGCTATAGACAACTTAGATGAAGAAAGATTTATTGGTTGGCTCACTCGTCTGGAAACTTACACATAAATAGGTTCAGGATTCATGACATTTAGTCACTGTAGGACTTAAATCGAGGCTTCAGTATATAAAGTCTTCTCTTGACTTCACCTGTAGTTGTTATCACATTGCCCTCTCTTTCTTCTTTCACCTTCCACATTCTAACCCTTTCTAGAATCCAGCACATCTCAGGATTCTATATTTTCCTAATGACAACATAGACATTTTCATGCAAGGAGATGACAAGACACAATTTCTTCTATGTGCATAGGAATATATTTTGGGTTGTCTCTCTCAAAAGTTTATTTTGTGCCATATCCTTTTATCTTTAACTTAGAATTTATCTTTTCAAAATTTGAGGTTTGTGACGTATCAGATTGTTATCTACTAACTCTGAGACAATCTCCACCTACAAGTCTTTCAGACAGAGACACTTCTCTTTTTTAAGAGTAGTTTCTTGCTCTCCACTTAAGGCTTGAACAAATTCTTGACCTTCATTAATCACAACTGCAGAGATGGCATAATACAGTTTTGAAAATGAAAGCCTGAAATAGTTAAACATAGTTTTCACCTTGGCCAGAGGCTTCCTGCACACTCGGGTGTTGACGCTGCTTCATTGCAAACTGCTTCCCGGACCGTGTCTCATACTCTCACCTGAATCCCTGTCTTCTTTCTCATATAGTTGCATCAGGTCACCCAGACAATTGGGGGTTACCTTATAATCTTCAAATTCCTATCCATGGAAGCTGTGTTCCACAGGTCCCATGCTGCTGCTGATAAAGCAGGCATCTGTACAGCACATCATTACCTAATGGTATCTGGGTCTCTGCAAGGTGCTATTAAAGGCACAACTCTCACCTCTCCACATTCTTTGTTAAACATTTTTCTGGCTGATATGATTGCCTGGGCCACTCCTAATAAGTCAGTCATTTCTGATCTCTGGTTAGTAACTAAATAATTTCTCTGTTAATTCAGTCTCTTAAATTCCATTTTGTTTCTTAGACAGGTAAACCATGCAATGTTGATGTCTCTTAAGAGCTACCATTCAGGCTTCAGTGCTATTTTGTTACTTTTCATGTTTCACAGACGCCAGTTTTGCCACGACTCACACATCTCCTTTTCTTCTGATGCCAGAATTGTGTTTTTGTTGCTGTAGTTGATGCTCTGTTTGCCTTTCTTTTGGCTTCTCTTTTCTGACAGTGTTTAGGTACATCCTGCTCCAGCCAAGATGATCAATACTCTAGACTCCACAAACTCCTTGCTGCACAATTGAAGGGACTAGGACATATGTTAGAGGTAACAGAGAAACAATGCGTGTTTGATGCTTTGGTGGTTTGTCTGTGTTAGCTTGTCCATCACTGTGACAAATATCTGACAGAAATAATTTTTAAAAAATAAAGATTTATTTTGGTTTATTGTTTCAGAAGTTAAAGTTGATGACTGACTGATCCTCCTTATTTCTGGCTGTAATAGTGGGAGGATAAGTAGAGAAGAGCATTGTCCTTCATGGCTGAGTAAAGATGAGAGACAGAGGCCCAGGACAGGAACACACCTCCAATGTATTCCACCAAATATGCCCCTACCTCTGAAACTTCCCATTACTTCCCAGTAATGCTGCCTGCCAGGAATTCATAATCTTTTAGTCAATAAATTGACCAGAGGCTACATTTTTTTTCGGAATTACTGAATCCAACAGAAACTTATTTGCAGAGCTGTAAAGTTATGAGAATCCATTCTGGGTTGGCACACTAAAGTTGAAAGAATGAGCATACCTTATTTCTTGTTTGAATTGGTTAGGGTATAGTCATAATAGCATCAGACTATTTCTGGAATAATATAAAGAGATTAACATTTCAAAGAGTGAATTGTTCACCAATTTTCCTTCTATTTACCACAATGTTCCATGTGGTCTCTGGGAAAAGTGCACAGTTCATGTATGTGTAGAACCGGAAGCCTGAAAGGAATCTGCTGAAAGTGATCCTGAAAGGGTCATTTCCATATTATCCTCTATGACTATTAAATACTCTCTAGTTCCGTATAACCAGGTCAATATTATTAGGTAACTCCAGACAACACATATTTCCCAAGTAAATGTACTCTAAGAATAACACAATGGATAGAACTTCTAGGACTGAAAATGTAAAAAGAGAGCAAATGTCAAAAGCCCACTGCAAACAGAGTAGTGAGTTTGACCTCCCAGGTACTACTCCAAGTCATTTCATTGAACATTGCATCTGTTGCACCACACGGGAAATGCACTTAGGTACAGTTCTACTTCAGCTGCTTCCCCTGGGTACTGGAAGTTTTGCTCTGGAAAATGAGAAAACCAAGTGATGGGAAATTTTCACAGTATATGGCTGACTGACAAAGATATTTATTTTAATGCTGGAAATATAAAGTGCCTGAGAGGTCACACAGAGTGTTCACGAGATTTGGCTGTGCATAGGCAAGATATTTTAGACTTGTTAGTGTTTTCCTCGCTTTCAGGAGAGCAGATACAGTTGTCTTATTTTTCATAAAAACTGATCCATTCTTCCTGAAATTCACAATTGTTTTAGAGATTTGGCTGATTCGTAGGTGAATGCAAGGAAGGACCTGATCCACCTTTGTACCAGGCACCTGTGATTGATAATCATGACCTATTCCTTTTTGATTGAACTCCCCTCTTTCTTTCTATCCTTTGAACATTAATTTCCAGAGGAATTTTTCTTTATAAAGTATGTTGTGATTATAAATACATATATAAATTTTCCTATGTTAAAGCAATTTTTGTAACCACTGAAGAAATTAAAGTATTTGTGTTCAGAGTTTTTCAGTAACAAAGGAAACTTGAGTAACATTCTGTTTAATCTGTGAAAGCACAAACATCTTTAAGAAAGGGTCCTAGCCTTTTGCTCTGTAACTGTCACATCAACCCCAGCCTGGCAGACACAGAAAGGAATTTCTTGCTTGGTCTAAATATAGAGTTCATCAGCCAGCACACACTTTACAAACGCCATAAACATTGCTGTTATAACTGAAAAATGACAGTGAAAACCCTGATTGTCTTCTTCAGGAAAAACTGGTTTATTTTAGTTGAATACACACACACAAACACACATCAGAGAAAAGAACATTTACATACTAATCTCAAGATCAATGTATATCCTACTACTATTTAGAATTTTAATCTATAGTAATGGTGAAATGAATATGATTTGGAAACTGAAATTTTAAATCAATTACCACATGGTACATAAATTTCATACTTTAACACCAAATAGGTACTAATCATATAGTTATCTTTTGTGTTTCTAACAAAATAAAAGGTAGTATTTTCTAACTTTAATTACAAACTATATAGACAGCTTCAAATTTCCAATATAACTTTTCTGTCAGTATCAACTCAACCGTGAAGAGTAACCCTCAGCCTCCAGACAGTATAGCATCAGACTATTTCTGGAATACTATAAAGAGATTAACATTTCAAAGAGTAAATTATTCATCAATTTTCCTTCTATTTACCACAATGTTCCATGTGGTCTCTGGGAAAAGTGCACAGTTCCTGTATGTGTAGAACCGGAAGCCTGAAAGGAATCTGCTGAAAGTGATCCTGAAAGGGTCATTTCCATATTATCCTCTATGACTATTAAATACTCTCTAGTTCCGTATAACCAGGACTTCTGAAGGAAGAAGAGCAGGAAGCAAGATGCTCCCAATTGTCATGCAGACAACACGTAGCTGCATGAAGCTTCTAGTTCTTCCAGTGTGTTTCTGTCTCTGAGATCTTCTCATTGCAGAAATGTCAATCTCTTGATCTTCAAGATTGTTATTTCTGAATCAAGATATCTTAATACTTCACTTAAGTACCTACTAATTTAGTCAATGATGTACTGGTTTGACTGATGTGAGCCGACAACTGACTGAGTGACAACGTCTTTTAACTTGTTGAAATATCAAATCCTTATTTTTCAAGTAAAATTTTATAATTTTATTTTCTCAGTAAATGATTTGTTTTTTCTGGGACATAAGAGGAGGTACTGAGTTGAATGGGTCTTGATAGTAGTGGTGATGCTTTAATATTTTAAAAATACTTTTACTAGCATATGCTAATTATCCATAATGCATTAAAGGGTTCTATATGATATTTTTGTATATAAATAATGCATTTCAATTATACACACACACTTGCTCATGCATGTAGTAGAAGGCCACTTGTTCATTCCTAGCTTTCCAGACCCAAAATAATCACACAGAAACTATACTATTTAAATCACTTCTTGGCTAATCACTAAGTGTATTGCTAGCTAGGTCTTATATCTTTGGTTAACGGATTTCTATTAATCTGTGTATTGCCATATGGCTGTGACTTACAAGCAAGGATCTGGCTGATAGCTCACATCTTTCTCCTCTGGTGGTTCCATGGCATTTCACTGACTCTACTTTCCTTCTCACAGCATTCAATTTAGTTTTCGAACCTAGTTTTATTCTGTTAATCCACTGACCAAAGCATATTTATCATTAACCAATAAAAGCAACACATAGAAAGTAGGACTTCCTACACCACATGTGTGCACACCATTACCTGGTCCCTATCCATTTCCATTCATTGTATTCTTCATTTTACCCAGGTTTCCATCCTCTACTTTCATTTCACACTGTACGTGTGTATGTCTGTCATTTTGAACACATTAATAACAAACTCAGTCACCAACAATGCAGTGATGTCACATTAAGGAAAAGAAATTAAAAGTACTTCCCCTTGGAATAATTTAAATAAAAGTGTGCTCAGATTTGCATTTTCCCCTCCTCTCTCCCAATGCTTCCCATCCCTCCCTGTCTGTCTGCTATAAGAGTCTGAATCTGTGCCTGCTTTACTGCTGCCTTGCAATTTGATTTTCTCTGTATCACTTTATGTGCCTGTTTAAGTGTGTTCCTAGCAAAGGGTGTTGTTCTCTCTTTAACTGAATGGAAAGCGTCACAGGAGGGAAGGAGTGAAGGCTACATTACACAAATCTTTAACACTGTTTCATATTGGATGCTGTTTTAATGACTGTGCTGAATAGTTTTTTGCTAACTTGACACAGCTTGGAAGGTGAAACCTCAGTTGAGAAAACATCTCCCACCAGATTGGTCTGTTGAAGCCTGGGGTGCATTTTCTAGACTGATGACGGATGTGGGAGGACACAGCTCATTATGGGAGGTGCCAAATATGGGGTGGTAGTCTTAGGTCCTATAAGAAAGCATGGAAGCAAGCAAGCCAGTTAACAGCAGTCTTTTATGGCCTCTGCTTCAGTCCCTGCCTCCAGGTCCTGTCTTGAGTTCTTGCCCTGACTTTCCTCAGTCATGGAGTGTAACCTGGTAATTTTTACTTGAAATAATCCCTTTCCTCCTAAATAGTTTTGGTCATGGTGTTTCATCACAGCAATATAAATGCTAACACAGGTAGCAATACCTATTGATCCCATCGATACACATAACAAAAAAATGCTAATAAGCAATATCTAATATTGTTCTCTACATTTATAGTTGATACTTCTTCTATAAACTTGCTTTTCAACTTATTTGCTCCTTATAGAATTTATTATCATTGCATATATTGTCAGGGACCAGTCTCAACAAAAATACTACTTGCCAGAGTAGGGGCATAGGGAAGATAAATATAAGTAAACAAAGGGTTAGGGGAGAAAGTACCTCTGGACTCTCTGCCTCTGAATCAAGTTTCTGCCGAGAGAGATTATCAACAATTAGATAATGCTTTGCAAATATGCACGTTCCTATGGCTACAGTATCTTCTAATTAAAGGAGTAGAGGGTGACCAGGGTTGGGAATGTTCTTTCTTGTTGGTGGAGAATATTTTAAAACAAATTTTAGTTGTATCAGAATCTAAATTTCTTATCAAGCATGTCAAATTCAAGAACTCATTGGAAATGTCAAACTTTTCTTAACATCTTATAGTGAACTAAAGCATTATAAACATTAATAGGTCAAGATCATAATTCTAGTATTAAAATTCACAATAAACACATCTCCTCCAGTATAACCACATTTGTGCACATGCTCCTGTAAATAAGTTCCTACACAGTTCCTGTAAATAATGCCAATAAAACTAATAGGTACATGTGATATTGTATTGTTATGAGAATATTTCTTATGTTCTAAGAGACTGGAACTTTTTTCTGGACCTTATAATCAAAGCAATAATACATGTTAAGTTCACTTTAGACATATGACTGATATCCTACTGTGTATACAGTCTGATTGTTTAACTTGCCTTAAGTAAAAAATGTAACAATCAACATTTATTGCCTTTGAGTTCTCATGTAATCAATTTTTATGACCTAAACTAATACATACATGTAATTTTAAATTATGTATTCTTCCATGCTTTTGACTTGCAAGTAACCCAAGTACATATATATTGTCAAGGACCAGCATCGAAAAAAATACAACTTGTCAGGATAGCAGTGTGAGCATCAGAAATATAAATAAAGAGAATAATGTCTCTTCCTCTCCCATCAATGATTATATCTATATAAATCCTCATGGGATAGGGTTAGGACCAACAATCCATCTCTCATTCCCAACCTTGTGATCTTGTATAGGTACTGTTTTGAGAAGAAGTGTGCAACAACGGTATAGAAGTTAGTCTTCTGTACTGCTTCCCACCTTCCTCTGAATCTCTTATTTTTTATTGCTGTTTTACCTCATATTACGTAAGATTTCCTGAAGACATTATGGAATACCCTATTTAAGACTTGGCACTGAACAGTCACTCCTTCTTAACACTTTGACCACTTGTGAGTGCCAACAATCATTGCTAACCACAACAAACAGAAACTTTTCTGGCCAAAGCTGACAGGAGCACTATTCTATCAGCATGCATGTAGCTATTTAGAAGGAAATTTGACATTTCATCATCCAACTTGACAGAACAACAGTAGTAGCCTCTGACCTCTCCAATCCTAGGTTCTGCCCTAAGTTTACAGAACTAGAGAAGAATTCCCTCCTATAGAGTAGACATCAGATCCAGTCAGAAACATTTATTTACCATCAACAGACTTGCCACTGCTTCACTGGGAGTTCCATCTTGCTGGTAGGTATTGTTGAGCACAAGTCATCCCAGACTATATAACACCTTCCACCAGTGAGGTCTACCAACCAAAAGGAAGTTAGAAACTTTCCTACCAAGTTCCAACTAGTTTTCTCCAGCATCTTCCATAATAGGTTATCACCAGATCTTTTGAACAACAAGTATCAGGAACAGTGGATTAACCTGTACTACTTGGGCATCTATCCTAGACACCAACCCAGGAAGATAACAGCATCCACCTCTGGCACTAAGATTTTTGCCGTAAACCTATGACTTCTAGGGAAGTTTCACCCACCCACACAGAATACTTCCATGTAAACTCTTTTGTCTTTTAAATTTTATTTTAAAAGAATAGCTTATGAAATAACAGATTTCCTTAGGGCTTTTTTCATATGTACTTTTGTTTTGTCCTTCCTGTACCCTTAAATGTTGTACCTTTCTATTTTGGTATATGCATATGTGTACACCAGGGCAGAAGCACATATGTACTACATGTGTGTGTGTGTGTGTGTGTGTGTGTGTGTAGGGCCAACAATCAACCTCAGGTGTCATTGTGTCATTCCACATTTTTTTTGTTAAATTTTTATCCATACTTTAGGTGGAGCAATTCAATTTCCGTATTGAATACAAGTGTAACATATTGATTTGATATAGTTTCAAACAGAAAGAAAATGGGGATTCAGATTACAAAATTCATCCTCTCAGTTAGATAAGGTCTCTCAATAGATCCTGGGCCTTGGTGATGAGGCCAAACTAGGAGGCCAATGAACTCCAGGGAGCAGTTTGTTTTGCCTCAATAGTGCTGGCATTACAGGTATGCACCAACATGCCTGACCTTTTTTTGGTGTTGTTTGTTTGTTTGGTTGGTTTTTCAAGGAAAATTTCCCTGTAATTTAGATGCCTGTCCTGGAACTAGCTCTTGTAGATCAGGCTGGCCTCGAACTCACAGAGATCCTCCTGCCTCTGCCTTCTGAGTGCTGGGATTAAACGTGTGTACCATCACTGCCTGACCCATACCTGCCATTTTCACACTACTATTGTGGATTTAAGTTAAGTTTTCACACTTCATGTGGCAAGTACTTTATTGACTGAGTGAATCTCCCAACCATGTAATTATAACTGTTTGGGGACAGGTTCATAGTGTGAATCCCATAGAATTTTCTATATGCAGAACAAAGAAAAGTTACAAGTGATTTGAAGTGTGTACCTATAATTCAATTTATTCATACACTCTAATTTTTCTTTCTTCAAATTGGCATATTCAAATGATGTTTTAAAATGATACGAACAAGCAAAAATGTATAATTTATTTCTTATTTGACAGATTGTCATAAAAATATGACTTACAGTCATATTAATGGATGGAACGACATTAAATTATTTTGGTTTATTTCAATGAGCAAGTTTGTATCACCATAGCAGCTCTATTTTATGTAGCCTAATTTCATTGTAGAATTTGCATAAAGAAAAATTGTGAAAGGCATCCCCTAATGGCAAAGGAGATCATCAATATAAATGATGTCTAAAAACAATGCCCCTGCACCAATTCTTTTAAAAAGCCTTAACAAGTGCAATGATCTCATGTTTGTCTTATTGTTAAAATGCGGAGGTGGTTTAACAAGTCTTTCCACATCATGTATGCTTTGTTAGATGCTAAAACAGGATTTTTTTTTAGAAAGTGGCATAATTAAAATAGAATGTTAGATGCCCTGGGGAGACATTCACAGCTATGGTTAAATATAAGTGAAATTTCACAGATGTTAGCAAAATTACTAAATGTATGCTTGTTTCTGAAGCCCTACTTTGAAAACAGATTTTAAAATATTTTCTCAATATGTTTACAGAGATTCTTTTTCATTTAATATGCTTCCTATTTAGAAAGACAGGTATTTATTCATTCTAATGAGGAAAGGAAATCAAATTATGAAAGATTCGTAATGTTTTACAACAAAAGTGACACCACTCCCCTTTGGAGATAAAGGATCCAGGACTGCATTCATCATAATCATGTGTTACAAAAATGATGATAGGCTTTTAGACTGGAACAGGCACGTAGCCCAAGATACTCATGAGACCCTAAGTTAATATAGTGTTCTAAGAAAATGTTCAGAGGTTACATGAGGAAAGTGCTAGAGAATGTAGATCTAGGCACAAGCAAAGTACTTAAGAATTACAGTAAATAAGATAATTATGACTTGATAAATAATTTACACTTAGGGTTAGATGTTGTAGTCTAGTGGTAACATGATTACATAGAGTGTTTTAGGTTCTGGATTTATCCCCAGAACCCCAAACTACCCACATTACCTCTCGAAGCTAGCCATTTTGCTGATAGTAATAGCTTTGCTTTTCAAAGGCTAATGATAACCCATTATTTTAGCATATTGTGTTTTTCTTCTTCATCAATGGACACACTCTATGACTGTGTTTTAAATGTAAACTTAATGCAATTTTTAAAATCTGCTTGTATTACTCTCTTGATTCATTATTCTCATATTGACTTCAATAGGAAACAAAAATTATATCCTTTATTTAAATAATGTCACTCCAGAAAGTTAAGAAAATCAATTATAAAATTTGAAACCATATTTTATAGTTAAAATTAATTTAGATTTCTAGTCTCCAACTCTCAACATAGTATAACTTTGCACTGTTTCTGATTTCCTGGGTTCAAAGTATTGGGTTCACATTTATCCTATCTACATCTCCAAATTAACAGAAATCTATCAACAAGTATATGTAAATTGTTCACCAATCCCATGATTTAGGAAGACCTTTTTCCTTAAATTGGCAAAAGAAAATCATTTCAAGTTTGCGTAGGAAACTGCAGACATATTGTTTGACAGAAACAAAGCTTATGATAACATTTATTGTTCAAGAGAAAAAAGAATCTGGGCAAGTTGGATGAAGTCAGTTCAGCTAACCATCTGGAAGGAATAATAGGTAGATTAATGTATCTACTTGTGAGCTATTCTTAAAAGCTATTGATTGAAGGAATTCCCATAAAAACCATCCTCAGAATAGTTCTGTGTCTCTGTGGACTGATAAAAAACACAGTCTTGTTTTACTTCTTGTATTTTCTGATTCTATCAACCCAGCTGTTCATTTATCTGGATTGTTCTTTTCTATCTGGCACAATTATTTCCAATATTGCTCTCATATATTAAAGCTATTTGTGAGGGTTTGAAGTTCATGACTAGGGTTTATTGTTAGTATCAATATATGTGGGAGTAGATAATTTAAATAAATGGAAGACTCACAGCATCCCAGATGGAGAGTGCATCATGCTGTGCCAGGGAAAATTGTGACATCACCATGACTTCTGACTGCCATGGTCTTCATCTTTCTGCAGCTCCTGTTTCAGTCATCTATCCACTCATCACATCAATGGTTTTAACTTTTGTTGCTTGCTCCAGTCATGCTCTGTGTATATTTCTTGTTTTGTTTTTCTTCATCTAAACTACTTGCTAATATTCCAGAAAGACTAGGTCCTTTAGAAGGGTTTTCCTCAGGATGATTTAGCCTTTCACTCATGTTCTTGGATGACAAGCAAGAGCCAACATACAAGTCTTCAAACACCACTTTAGTTTCCATAGCTCTCTTAGCATCTTAGGGTGTTAAGATCTACTTCCAAACTGTCTTTCTTCATAGCTTTCATAAGCTACTCAGAAATACGATCCACAGGGTACAGAGAGAAAAATACTGCAATTAACAAAGAATTAAGAATTATCATTTATTCTTGTAGTTTGGGGGTATTTGCATTATTTGTTAAAGCAACTCACTCTACTTTCTACTAAATCTTAGATTTCTAAATGTCCCCTCAGCATAGTGTTGGTGCAGATGAACTAACTCTGTGTTCACCATAGCTCTGGAGACTTTAATAAATGACCCAGAGTCATATTAATTGTATGTCTTAATAACTTTCTTTATGAAATAAACAGATGCAAAGACCCAGGATTTAGATAGAGATTAGAACTTTCTGGATAATTACTTTTTATAAGCAATGGGAAATATTGGCGCTGTCTTGTGCTTTTAAGGATTATTTCAATTTTAAATTGTTCTTTGGATAAAGTAAGAAGGAGGAGACCAGATAAGTCAATGAAGATTAAAGTTTCCTCAGTGAAGAACAGAGAGCTCAAAAGTAAATTAGGACTGCTACTTTTTTATTTTTGAATGAAAGGTTGGAAGAGTTTGTCTTTTAATATTAAATAGAGAGTGCTTCCAACCCATTGGAGATATTGTTTTTCTTGCTAAGACATCTGGCTGATGTTTCTTCACCATGACAGAGAATTTGAAAAGAAGATACCAGTCTTTGGCTTGATCATAAAGAGCTTATGTTGTTTATTCATCTTTTCATAATAGATTCAAATTATCCTTAACAATTCAGTACTTCAATTTTAATTCTAAATAAAATCTTGCTTTAAAGATTTTATTTTAAAATAACATATTGGTCACTAAGTTCAGTTACCTGACAAATGTTTATTGAGCTCATATGTGATGTGAGCAGTCAAATCTAGATATAATCTTTTTAATACTAGGCTAACATCACTGCTCAGTTTCTGATACTCCACCTACTTAGCCGACTTCTTCTTTTGCAAAATTAACTGATAGCTCTGGAGTAAGAAGTGTCCTGATTATATTGATGGTCTCTAACATATACTGGTTACTTTCTATATACTGTTAATCATTGTGTTGCATGCTTTAATGAAGGACACAAACATAGTTCCATATAGTAAGTAGATTTCCATGGCATACTATATATTTTTAGAGCCTAGTTTCTTATTCATTATGTTAAAATAAACATTAGAAAAGGTATGTCTTATGTATGAGAACCTAGATATCCCATCGCTGACAGATCTGAGCAGTGTGAAATTTATGAGTTATTGTTCTGCTCATAATCACAGTAGGTGCAGCACCCCTGACCTATTATAGCTCCTACGTCTCAGTGACTACAGAAAAACAGGAAGGAGACACTCCATATGAGACATGGTAAGGATTAATTCATGCATTACATGTAGTGCTTAATTCTTATCTGACTACTTTAAGTTTCAGACATCTTTAGTTTTTATCATCACTGATTGTTTAAGAATATGTAAATTTGAGTGTTATTATCATTGAGAGGGTCATAAACAGATTTGACCCAGTTTCTGTAATCTCCTTCAAAAAGCAAAGACAGTGAATTTGGGCTCTTTACTCTCAGCTAACAGAAGAGCTACAAATAGAAACACCTCATATACTTGCCTCTAATATCATTTTGTTGTTGTTTCACTCATTAGTGAAACGTTTCTCTGTGACAAAATCACAGAGAAAATGAGACTACAGAACTAAGTAACCCACAAGTGTTCCAAATGAAGAATCAAGGGCATGTCAAGATAAAAATACCTTAGACAAAAACTTTTCAGCATTAAAGAACACCTTTTTATCACATCGTGGAAATATCACCACTTATACTTTTATTGTGCTTACTTTTCTATTCTACTAAGATAAATTGGTTAATACCTTATCTGTCATCATAGAATCTTCATCTAGTTGCTAATGGAAACAGATGCAGAGATTTAGAGCCAAGCACCAAGATTGCTCGAGGAGTCCAGTCAAAGAGAGAGAGGAGGAATTATATGAACAAGGGAGGTCAAGATCCATGATCAGGCCATCCACAGAGACAATTGAGAAGAACTCTTGGGAGCTCAAGGACGGTAGACCAAAAGCTAGAGAGCTTGCATGGGATCCATCTAGGCCCTTGCATGTAGGTGACAGTTGTGTAGCTTGGTCTGTTTGTGGAGCTCCTGACAGGATCTCCTCTCTGGTTCTTGAGCTCACTTTTGGAGCCTGTTGCCCATAGTGGGATGCCTTGCTCAGCCTTGGTGAAGTGGGGGTGGTGCTTGGTCCTGCCTAGTGTGCCAGGTTTTGTTGACTCACCATGGGAGGCTTTATTCTTTCTGGGAGTGGATGGGGGACAGGGAGGAGTTGCGGGAGGTGAAAGAAGAGGGAGGAGGGGAAAGAGGGGGAACTGTGTTTGGTTTGTAAAATGAATAAAATTTAAAATTAGAAAAGTGAAAGAAGAGATCATTCACTGTGATTTTCATTTGCTTTTGTCTCATTCTGTATCCTAATCTCTGAGATCCACTCACACTGCATCTCTGTAGCTCTTGCCATCAGTTTCTGTGCATGTGCTTTGATCCTTGACTTGATATTTCTGATGAAATACATATGTCATGATAGGCTGTCTTCTCCTCCAGTACACACACAAGGACGATACTCCACTACTAGTTATAGGAAAAAATATGGGACTTCTTATTTATTTCTGTTATATTTATGATTATCATTATTTTGTTTATGCATGTGTTTCAAGCTATTTTCTGCTTTCTATTTTATTTATGATAAGCTTAATAATTCTATTTTAAGTTTATCTACTGGATAAATATTTTAAAGTGTTTAAATCATTTTTTCATTTATGTAGTAATTTTTACTTATTTCTGTTTTTACTATATACACATTTATAGAGCAAAATGTAATATTTCAGTACATACTGATCAAATCAGAGTTAGTGGCATTTATACATACTCTGTTCCATCACCGGAGTTCTCTTCCGACTTCTAATATTTGGAATTACATATCATGCTGTAGTAAACTGCTATGCTTCGGAACACTGGCATTGACTCCTGCAGTGGTGGCCAGATTTTCATTCATATGAAAATGATCTGAGGATATCAACTTCAAAGCAAGCATTATGGGAACCTCATTTGCAGAGTTTTCTGGAGATAGTTGAGTACATTGTTTGGGAGATTATCATGTGGTAGAACATCGTGAAGGAAAGTGAAAGGTGGATGAAAGTTGTCCACCAATTGTTGACCAGGTAATAAATGGAGTAGCAAAATCCTCATACCTCCTTTAAGGTCATGCTCATCAACAATTTCTTTCTACTCTTTCATTTATGTTTCCTGAAATCCTGTCACATCCCAGTTTGTACGATATTTTGTTCTCCTCTACTCAGTGTCTTCCAAACACTTCCTAGCCTGCAATGGTTACCATTTCATTTTAAGGTTTTTAAGATATTATTCTTAGCTTCCACTTTTGAGATCATGAGGTATTTGCCTTCGTTTGTTTGATTTGTTTAATTTACCATATTACTTCAGGCTCCATGCATGTTGTCCCATGTGACAAAATTTCATTCTCTTTATGGCTAAAGAGTATTTTCTTCTGTATGTGTCATTGAAGTTAACTGTTGAAATCCTTTAATAATATTATGAAATACTATTATAAAATAATTTTTAATTAATTTTCCATTGAGATAGTTTTCTATAATTTCATCAAGACACAAGAAAACTTAAGACATATACACACGAAATGATGAGAGCATTTAGTGAATTATAGACACCTTCTTCAAAAATTCCAAACATCTTTTGATAAAAAACTAGGGTTGGTGTTTGTAGATCTACCTCCTTTGTTTTAAAAGGGGAACTGCCTTTATACTGCATAGTGTGTGCACTATTGACAATAGCTAGGAAATGAAAGCAGTCTATATGTCCATTAAGTAATGAATGGATAATGAAAATATGTCACATTTACATAAAGAAATATTATTCCGTTGTTGAGAAAAATGAAATTGAAAAAATTCACTGATAATTGAATAGGCCAAGAAACAATAATTCTGAGTGAGGTAACTGAGACCCAGAAAGACAAATGTATATTTTCTCTCATTTGTGGATGGTAACTTTGTATAGTCAGAAATGTATACTCCATTTGAAAATTAGTAAGAAGCCACTGGGAATTATAATGGATGGAAACAGAAATCAGTGTGTAAAGGATTAAAGAACATAATCATATAGAAAGGGTTAAATCTGGAAAGCATTGTGTCAGGGTAAAGGAGTATTAACTAACAGTGTGCTGGATAGTTTTATGACAAAAAGCTAAAGTCATCTTAGAAGAGGCTAACTTCACTTAAGAAAAATGCCTCTGTAAGAACTTGGAGAAGTGGATTGGGTGGGTAGAAGAGAAGTAGGGGGAAGAAATGGGAGGAGAGGAGGGAGGTGAAATTGTGGTTGGTCTGTAAAACCCTGGTGCTGAAGATACCACATATTTGAGTCAAAATACAAGGAGAAACTAATCACGAGGAGCCTAAATCACTACTGCCTGTTTTCCATAGGTGATACACACTCTACCAGAGGAAAAAAAAAAACTATCACCATTTTTATCCTCAAACCCAGGGAGAAAACAGCAGTGACTAGCAGCTGACAAGATAAGTCTGTTGGTTCACTTGAGGTGTGAATGTTATGGGAATAACTACCCAGATTCTTGTTAAATTTTAGGTCCAGAACACAAGTTGAAATTCATTTCTGGCACTGATTTTAGAGCAAAGAACATGTGGCTAGACAGTACATAAAAACTAATATATTGTACCTTATCTGTTAATCTATGTTTTGAGAATTTTGATGTTCAATTTTGGATTTTCAGTTTGAAATGGGAGTATCGTTGCCACATCAGAAATAAATATTCTTGAACCCTAAAACAAAATAGACAATTTGAATATTTACCAACAGAGAGATGCAGAAAAATTTAACAAATATTAAGAAATACCAATAAAGTTACGTAGCAAGTTTACCTTCCCGTATGAACACATGCAAAATAAATAAGGGGCCAAGTGAAGCTATACTGTGGCTTGTCTGTTCTTAGTCTCAGGAAGAAAACACGTCCACTCCCATATAGATAAATATGTGTACGAGAAGAAATTCTCCATTTACTTCCAGCTAGACTTTGATTGTGTTTTTAAGTGGAAGTTGTAAATGCATGATGAAGCTGCTTCATGGACTTTGCAATTCATTCTTCCATCTGTGTATTTCTATTGGAATAAAATGACAGGTGTGGAAAAAATAAAGATTCTTCAGAACCTTATCCTTTCAAATACCATATGCTGTATGAATTATATATCACTGAATCTATGTTATATCCTTAACAATTATTTGTCTTTTCTAGTTGCTACTATGAAAAATTACTTCTAAAAAAATTCAGGAGAAATAAATCTTATTTTAAAGGTGACACAAGAGTTTAGTATTAGACATCCTGTAATAAATTCATTTATGTGAGATGCTCTGATTTATTTTCTAAGTGGAGACTGCCCATATTGCTGACTAATTGAAAATACACAGAACGGAAGTTGGAAGAAAACAGATGTAGAGCACATCAAGAGGCAGGGTTTGTAATTAGGAGAAAGCTCCCTGACATTCCAGGATATGGGTTCACAACACTTTGTTGAAACTTAGCCTTGAGACTGACCCGAAAATTTGTAAAGTCGTATATCTGAATGTTTCAGGATAGTTAATGCAGATCTATCTCATGCACATTCACCAAGTTCATAGGACTTTGTTATTAAGTCAGAATACAAACTTACCTCTCTTGCAAATTACTGTTTTGATACAAATTCGAACATTTATGGAAACACAACATAAATTCCCTCCTATGAGGTAGTCAATAGTTGATTGGGAATGCAAACCATGATCATAATGGTATCTTGATGACTGAGTTTAGAAGAAGAAGATTAAATAGGAGAAAACATAGCACATTTTACTGTTCCTTACCAACTTCCAAAGCTAGAAATGTTACTATTTGCCTGAGACTACTTTGCAGACAGAGATGTCGAATTTCATTCCATCTCAGTGCAGATGGAACTGAGGAACCGTGGAAAAGATTAGGGTTAGTATGATAGTTGGCTTCCAGTCTTTAATAAACCTTTGTCCTGAGCCAGTTTCTTATGATTAAATGATATTCTCCAAAATCCTTTTCTGTTTTAGTATTTCTACTTCATCAGATCACTTAACTCTTCTGATTTTATACATTCTTACATTGCAGCCATACTAAGATAAACCTCTTTATTTCTTCCCTAATTTATCAAATGTCCCATAAATCATAAGGTTCTTTCTCCTGTCTGGGACTGAGGGATTAAGACATGGGCCAATGATTAGCTGCTAATTTGTTCTCCTCTTTGCGTCACCTTAGTCTAAATATTGGCTTGCTCAAAATATTATAATCAATTAGTTTAGTCTGCTTGCTGGTGGGCTGTTGGAATGCCACACATTTGCCAGATGTTTTCTGTTTCTTATCTTTAAATTAATTACTGTACCCAAGTAAAGGTTTAACCAGAACAGTCATTAAGTGTCAAGTCTCGGTGTAGAGAAGGTTGGAGTCATTCGGGAGTCAAAGGTGCAACTTTCTAGAAAAGTGTTCCTCTGTGGAGCATCAAATATACTCCCATTTCACCAGCTAAATATGAATAAAGCATAACTATTTTGTGCTATCTTAGATATTGCTCATACGTGTCTACTAATAGCAGATGTCTTGGTTATAATGCCTCTGGAGCATTGCAAGTGCTGCATATTTTAGTGATAGGAAAGAGTTCCAATTGGTGAAAAGACTTTGTATATAATTCAGTGCCTGTGGATCTCTATTCACTGAAACAACTGCAGGCTTCAGATCCCACCGTTCCCAGGGTGTCTACATGTGAGAAGAAGTATCAGATTCCGGCTGGTTTTAAAGAGTGAATCTTGTGACACAGATAATGGCTCAATGTGGAATGCTAATGCACCCTTTTTGTCTTCACTCTCTTCTTGTCACTTAAAATGATTTCCTTCCATTTGAATTTTTTCATTTACTTTAAGTAGAGTATTCATCAGCCATGCTCATTTAAACGATATTAACGTTCTCTTTCTTCACTCAGCCTTTAGTCTTGCCCAAGACAGATACTAAATGTGATTAGAATGAATGCTGTCGTATTAGTTTCTTAATAAATGTATGGCTCATGAGGAGTGTTTGCCCTGAAATAGAAATTTCAGACGTTTTGTCTCAAAAGGAGCCAACTCCTGCCTGCTGCCTGACAGAACTACCATTTACATTTGGGATAATATGGGCAGAAAGCAATTTTAATTTAATATATAAACATAAACCTTCAGCTCCCACTAGCTATAATATGGATTCTGAGGTTTTATTTATTTATTTATTTATTTATTTATTTATTTATTTATTATCAGCAAAGCCGGTATCCTATGAGCTTATGTGATGGAAATGCACTGCTCAGGGAGTGATTCTATTAGGCTATGGGAAAGGATGAAAATAGTTTGAGATAAATAAAAAAGCAATTACCTTGGCCTGGGAAAGAGATACATTTATTCAGGAGGCATTTAACTTACTTGGGTTCAATTTCAAGGAATTGCCTTTTTTTTTCCTTTTGCCATTCTCCCTAATATACAACAAGTCAAATTGGAAATGGTGCCATCTACTCTGGCAACAAGAAGTCAGAGAATTTGGAAGACTTCAGAAAACTATCATTAGGTAAAGACAACAAAGCAAAGCAAAGCAAAACAAAACAAAACCATGCCAATGTCCTATAACCCAGCCCCTGAAATTGTGAACAGTCTGTTCCAGTATCCAGGCAGCATGTATTGAAATCCAAAGCCTTTATAAGGTGTCGATACTTCACAAGGTTTTAGAACCATTGCCAAAATGCTTCTTCCAAGATTCACAGCTCATGTTGGCAAATGAGAGGAATGAGGACACAGTCCCACAGGAATTGCAACAACTTCTATTTAAGTGGCTAACTGCAATTGTATTCTATCTTATTTTACAGTCTGGATCTGTCTTTCTCTGCAGCTCACTTGTCAGTGAAGAGAATCCAAGGATGTTAAGTGATGTCCTTTCTCATAAAGGTGTACTATCAAGAACGAATGGGAGGAACAAATTGTGTAAAGAATAGAGAGATGTTCCCTGAAAAAGGCATTACTTTCATGGTATGGACAGTCAAGGTTTCCAGGGATCTTTAAAACACATAGAACCATTTTTCCCACCTGCGGATTTGGAGATAACTTCTCTATCCTAAATACTGTTCTTATACTTAAATCTCTCTGGAAGTTTCAGGGATCTTTCTCATCCCTTGAAGCCTCTACGCTGGAGGTTTCTTCCATTGCCTGTCATTTTGCTAATCTTGGCAATGAAGGGTTGACTCTTTTGCTTCATGTACTATGTGCCTTTCTTCACTTTACTTGAAAACAGGGATTATCTTCTGGTATTTCTGGAATTTTTTTTGGAGAAAATAATCTCTCTTCTTTTTGCTTCCAACAGTTAGCTACATTGAGACAAAGTATCTTCTGCTGGTTTGTGGGAGACCTCTTAAATGAATTGAACAAAGTTGTGAGGTGTAGCCAGGTGTTTGGGATGAAGCGAACACAATAGTACTTTGGAAAAGGTAGTCACCCATTTTCTGGATGTTACCTTTAAAGTTGCATTATCTAAATGTTTCATGTTCGCTCTGGAATGTTAATGATCAAACATCATGTTCCTTTGCTTTTGTGAAAGAAAGGAGAGGTTGCCTTGACATGTGATCAAAGTCACCAGGGCCCACATGATGGCAGAAGTGCATCAGAACTACTAAACCTTGAATGAATTATAATCTAGATTAAAAAATAAATTGGTTGGGCTATGGAATGGATCAGTCAATAAAATGCTGACCTTGCAAGCATGAGGACCTCGGTTCAAGCCCAAAACTTACATAAAAAGATAGCAGTAAAGGTTTGTGCCAACAATTTACTACTGGGGAAAAATAAGAAGATGATACAGTTGCCTGCGCAGCCAATCTGGTCTTCTCATTGAGCTCCAGGATACAGAGTTCTGCTTCATCATCATCAACAACAACAAAGTTGACGGAACCTGAGGAATGGCAAGAGAGATTGTATTCTGGACTTTAGAAGCACCCCTCAATGCACACGCACACACACACACACACACACACACACACACACACACACACACACACACACCTCTGTACCTGCCCATGTACATACAAACATAAAGAAATGGTTATTGCTAGTAAATGATTCTTAATTTGTGACTACTTGAGTAGTTGAATTAGAACTACACATTAAAAGAACACATGCAGACACAAGTGTGTATAGTTGAAATCAGTATGTATATTTGTTTCTCCTATTAATTTTAAAGGTTAAAGTAGACATTTCCTTTGATTTTCAATTTGCTAGTGCAATTGTTTGAGGAAAATAAAGTTGATACAAAGGGTAGCTCCTGGGAGTTTTGAGTGTTACTGCAGATATGCCAAAAGGTGCAATTACACGCAAGATGACTTGCTTCTTGGCCTCATCTATCAAAATGGGCAGCGGGTAAGGCATTCTGTTTTTATTTTTTTGCTACTTTCTGGAGATTTAGGCTCTACAGAACATATGAAATTGAAAGTGACTTTTGAAAACTGTATTATAAACCAGATAACCTAGTTTAACTTAGAAATATGATAAAAATATAGAGAGAGGGCACTTTTTTTGAGTTTAGAAAAATATGAGAGAGAACTGCACAAAGTTTGACAGGTAAATTTCCATATCTCATTCCAAGGCTTCCCAGAAAAGATTAAATATTTTATTTCTACTTCTTTGATAAACTTTCCAATATTACCACAGTAAGCATTCACAAGCCTTCACTGGGTTCTCTTCCTGATATCCTAACTTTAAGTTTTAATCCACAAAAATAGGACTAAGTTTTAAAGCATCCTCCTGCTTTAGACCTGTTTTGTGCCTGCTAAAGTATTGGGGAATTGATGACATCATTGAACTTGCAACAGATGTTAGCATGTCTGCTGGTGTTGCACTTGTTCAGCTCCCGTTTTGGCAGCCATGTGCTGAGGTATCATGGGTGTAGCTTTCTTGTCATTTCTCAGTAGATCTCCTGGTCCTCTGGGCCTTATGGTCTTCTTAACCCACTTCCACGATGTTCCCTGAACCTGATGAAAGTGTCATGTTACAGATATTATCCACTGGGTCTAGGTTCCACAATCAACTGTTCTCTGCATTTCAACCAGTCACGGTTTTCTTGGTTGATCTCTCACTATTGCAAAAAGAAGCTTCTTTAATGGGAGGTGGGAACAACACTTACCTGCAGGTGTAAGGAGAGGTACTTAGAATATTCTGATTCTTGTACCCTCTCTGGGGTTCTCTTTCTATTTATTTTTCTTGTATAAACATAATGTGATAGTTTTTATTTTGTTATATTTTATCATTATTCTTTAGAATAAATAAATAAAAAGCCTGCTGTTTTCTAATGAGAGACAGAAAGGGATTGGATCAGGATGGGAAGGGAGGTTTGGATGAACTGAGAGGAGCAGAGGCAGGGGATGCTGGAATCTGAATATATTACAATGGAAAATAAACTATTTCCAGTAGAAGGAATAAAAGATTACTTAAAAACTGGGCTGATTTTAAAATGTGGTGATCAGAGAATGTGCTTCGAGATTTATGACCTCACTAGCCCCAGGCAGTTGGCCCTATTTCCAGGACCAGGTATGATTCCTCTGTTGTTGAGCATATCTTAAGTTCAATTAGAAAACTTGGTTACTGCCAAAACATGAGTGCCACTATTGCACCCTCAGTTATATCTTGCCATGCTGATCATTGTGGTTCACAGAAGACTCAGCTGGGTTGGACTGTTGCTTGTATCCCTCCCTCGGCAGCTTGCCTCCCAACTTTTTGTACTATGATAGCTAATCCTCAGGGAGAAGGCTTTCAGGTCAGATCCAGTTCAAATCTTCCAAATCCTATGTCCACAAAGCCCAGTGTCTTCAGCCAAGGGGAATTACCTCAACCTCTGGGAAGCAAGGCAGGGGAATAGTAATCTCCTGTATTATCTGAGGAGCCTCTTGACTCCCCTGACCACAGCTAGATTGGTTTAACACTTCAGGATCCAGGGTTTGTTTTTAGATAGTTTATGTGTTTGGAGAGGAGCATTGTTAGTCCAAGTAGCATAACTGCATTTGAACAATACATATATATGTACATACATATATGCATACACACACAGACACACACACACACACATATATATATATATATATATGTACACACATATGTATATAATTTTAGGTATATAAAAAATACTGATTCCTCTGGTCTCTTTCAAACATCTTTACTATTATCACCCCTCCTCCATTTTCTTCTTCTGCATTGCTCTCCCTCCCAACTCTAATTGCATCTCCAAGTGCTGGAGAGATTTTTCAGTGGTTAAGACCACTGACCGATCTTCCAAAGGACCCAGGCTTGATTCCTAGCACCCATGTCATGGTTTATAACCATCTATAACTTCAGTCCCAGGGGATTCGATTCTTTTGATCCCTTCAGGCACTGAACGAATATGGTACATTCATGAAGAAAAACTCACACACATGAAAATAATTTAAACATGTAAAATCCCCTCAGTTTTTCTAATTTCACTCTTTGTATGACTTGCACTTTGCTGTTTCTCTCTCTAGTCACTTTCCATGATGCCATTTGCATTCCTAGTATTTCCTAGATACAAAAGTTCAAATAAAAGTATATGGCCCTCCCAAATTTCAGTTGAAGAGTGGGGGAAATGAGAATATGAGCAATAAGGTAAAGACCATAATAGGTTCACCCACTGAAAGAGTCTACCTGAGCTAGTGGGAGCTCACCAACTCCAATGGACTGGGAAGGAACAGGCATAGGACCAAATTAGTTCCTCTGAAAGTGGTTGACAGTTGCATGGCTGGGGCAGACTGAGTGGCTACTGGCAGTGGCATCAGGATTTATTGCTGTTGCATGTACTTGCTTTTCAGAAACTTATTCTGTTTAGATGATTACCTTGCTCAGCCAAGATATAGCAGGGAGGGCCTTGGACCTTCCCCAAAGCAATGTGCCCGACCCTCTCGAAGGCTTGAATGGAGATGGGAGGGTATGTGGAAGAAATGGGAGGAGGGGAGGGAGCGGGAACTTGGATAGGTATGTATAATGGAAAAAGACAGTTTGTTTTCTTTTTTTTTAAAAAAATAAAAACAAATAAAAATTAAGTATATGGCCTGGAGTGGCCTCCACATAGTTTTATACAAACTCCTGGGCATATTAATACTTGAGAAAAATAGGACTGTTTTGTGACAGTATAAAATTATGTCAGAGTTGAATTTGTAAATACAGTTGTTGGATGAAGTCATATTTGATAATTTCCATTTTTTTTATTTTATGTGTTTGTGGTAGGGGATGGGGAGGGGAATTTTTAACAACAGCATTACTTGTGTATACTATAAAGCCTCACACTGGTTGTCACGGACCATCTTCCCACTTTGCTATAGAGATTCGAGGTCTGCACAGACAACGATACTAGCTGACTCTTGACAGCAATTCCACAGATCCCACAGAATTCAACCCTATATGTCCCAAGTGGAAACATTGCTGGTGTCATAATTACTGTGCTCATATCTGCTTTACTTACTTAGGTGTATCACAGTGAAAAAGAGCCTGTGCTTTAGGGCCTGACTGTGTAGACTTATGTGCTAATGTCTATGCTTAATAAATATTCCCTAGCCTTTCTGGATCATCCGGCGAAAAGGAAAAGAACAATGTCTGTCTGAAAGGATTAACACTGAACTAAAGGAAATCTTCCTCTACTCGGTATCAGGCCTGACACAAAGTAGCTAAGAATATCTGGCCATGTCCATTCTCAGAATTATGGAAGAAATTCTTATGAGGCAACACAAAGGATGCCTGCAAGATCTCACATTCTTATGAAGGGATAATAATTACATCTCCCTTTCATACAGTGAGCATAAGCCTCTTTCCATATAATGACTTACTGAGCGGGGTTCTATTTTAACTTTTAATTTTCTCTCATGAAAGATCCTCTAAAAGAGGAATAAACTACTTTTCGTCACAGGTTTTTCTTCTTTCATTTCTGTGTTTAATCACCTTTGCTTGCTACTGCTATTCATCCTGGTTCCACATTCTTTGATGCTTGGTTGGCTCCCTTATTGAGGAGAATAATTGCTACTGTGTTGGCCTACAGTGCTGAAAAATTCTGATTTTTAGGTGTCTCCTTCTCATCAAGTCTTTTCAAAGGAAAAATCTTTTACTTTTGTCTGTAAAATTAATTTATGGAAAGTTGCTTTATTTATTCTATCAACGGCTTTAGAGTCTGGCTTTTCCTGTCTTTCACATGTACACACACATACACACACACACACACACGCACACACACACACACATACTTTATCCATTATGTTTGGTCTCTATAGTACTCTGTGGATAAAAAAAATATATTCTCTGTTCTATTGACTGGGAAAAAATCATACTGACTTTGAAATTAAGTACTTACAGAAATTATTAAAAGTTTATTAACGCTGAGTATCTGCAGCACATAGATTTTGTGTCCTTTTGTGATGAAGCCAATATTGGCATTAGGGAGACAGTTCTGATCAGTAATTTGTTAGATTCAACTGAAGGATAAGTCCTGAAGTTATGTCCGTGCCCTAACATCTTCACATTTTTATAAGGAATGAAAAATGGTGCTTGAGGTTTTCTGATTCTCTGGGCAAATCTCCAGATCACCATGCTTCCGTTCATTTGATCCTCTACATGAAGGTTTTGCTTACATATAAAACTCCCTTAGAGTTAGGTGAAAGAAGGATTTAGGAAGATGCTGGTTAAAAAAATACAAAATTTCTTTTAAGCACAAGAAATAAATGGGAAAAATTATTGTTCAGGATGGTGATTATCATTCAGCATGTGCCACACAATTGATACTTGCTCCATACTAGATCTTCAGTGTTTTCTCCATGAAAGACAAAGACAGCAAAGATTCCATTAAAAACCTGAATAATTGCATGTTGCTGATCTCGAAGGCATTTCAAACAATTCTTATAGAATATATCCTGATTACAGTTTCCCCTCCATTTACTCTGCCGTGTTCCTTCCCACCTCACCTCCCATCCGAATCTACTCTGTTTCTCTCACTCATTAGAACAGAACAAACTTCTAGGAAATATCAACTAAACATAATAAAATAAAATAAAATAAAATAAAAATACCATCACACTGAGTTGGATAAAGCAAATCAACAGAAAAAGAAAAGAATCCCAAAGAAGGCAACAGAGTCAGAGACTCCCTCATTCACACACTCAGGAGTCCCATAGAAACACTAAACTGAAAGCAATAATATATATGCAGAGGACCTAGTGCAGACTTGTGCCTGCCCTGTGCATGATGCTGCAGTCTCTGCGAGTTCATATTAGCTTTTCTCGGTTGAGTTAGAAACCTTGTTCATGTGCCGCCTCCTATCTCCTCTGGCTCTTCACTCTTTCTATCCACCCCCACCCATTCTTTGGGGTTCTCTGAACTCTGAGGGGAGAAATTTCATGATGACGTCCCAGTTTATCACTACTTTAGAAAACATCCACCACAACAAAATGGTGTTTGAATTCACCCTAGGTTCAGGGAAATCTAGTTCTGTCCTATCAGACCATGCAGCTTTTTATTGCTTAACCAATGAAAGCAACACATAAACAAAAGGAACTCCTACACCTGATGTATGTAGGGTAGTTGTGTTTGTGTGTGTATGAAACATGCTTATTTGTGTATATACTTGTAGAGGTCAGAGGTTGATGGGAGATATATTTACATAACTGCTTTCTACATTTGTTTTCTGAAATAAGGCCTCTTTCTGAAATCTGAGCTCACTTATATGACTGACCTGGCTGTCAAATGAGCATCATCGATTTGCTGGTGTCCACCTCTATCTCGTCCATTAGAGCTGGTATTACAAGCAGAAATGCAGGTCCCAGGGGATCATGAAAGATCCAAATGGAGGTCCTCATGCTTGCTGCCTAGGTACTACCTTTACTAATTGGGTTACCGTCTAACCTCTGCTTGATGATTTTGGATGGATTGTTGGCTAGATATAGAAGCCAAATTTGAAGTTAACACACAGGTAGTAGACTGATTTCTGAAGGTTATTAACTCAAACACTGAAATGCAAGTGAGGAGCTTGGCCCTGACCCTGAGACCATGTGCTTCTTCTTGAAGTCTAGAATGGTTCACAATGGTTCCCTGTCCGGAGATTGCAAATGCTTTTCCTTTCCTGTCACAAGGACATTCTTATTTATTTATTTATTTATTTATTTATTTATTTATTAAGAATTTCCACCTCCTCCCCGCCTACCTTTTTCCTCTCCCTCCTCACCTCCCCGTTCCTCCCTAGTCTTAAGAGCAGTCAGGGTTCCCTGCCCCATGGAAAGTCCAAGGTCCTCCCCGCTCCATTCGGGTCTATAAATGTGAGCATCCAAACAAAACAGGCTCCCACAAAGTCAGTCCATGCAATAGAATCAAAACCCAGTGCCATTGTCCTTGGCTTCTCAGACAGCCTTCATTGCCAGCCACATTCAGAGGGTCCAGTTTGATCACATGCTCCATCACTCCCAGTCCAGCTGGCCTTGGTGAGCTCCCATTAGATCATTCCCACTGTCTCAGTGAGTGGACGCACCCCTCATGGTTCTGACTTTCTCGCTCATGTTCTCCCTCCTTCTGCTCCTCATTTGGACAGGACATTCTTTTAAAAAAAATTAGAATGGATAATGATATTGTAGTACAAATTTCATGGAGAAATTCAAGGTATTTGTGTCTTGACATTTTCTTCTAATTTAGGTAAAGCTCACCAACATCTGTGCAGTATCTAGGTAGGGGCATTGCCTACCATATACATCCTAACTTTTAATTTTATATCAGTGCCTCTGAGTTTTTCAGTCTCTCTGTTCTTATGTGCCTGTTATAGCACAAGTGAATCTTTATTTCATGAATCTTTCTTATATCAAAATTGTGATAAATAGAATCCATTAAGCAGTTTAGGAAACCAGTTTGCTTCACAAATATTAAACAACTGTTTCTTTCAATAATATTTCACCAGTGTTCATAAGTTACTTTGTGAAGTGACCATCATTTAATAACCAGTTACACTTATTTTTTTCAGGTAATAGGACAGACAAACACTTTTGTGCTTCAATAAAAAATATATTTTATAATAAATGAGCTAATAATTTTATCAGCCAAAATATAATTTTTATTGATTTCCAGAAATATATTTAGTCAGTTTTGAGACAATATGCTCATTTTTATAACTAATAACATTAAAAATAAAATATCCACATTTTTCTCTCCCCTTCATTAAGCCAAAGACAAAATAAGGGCAAATACTTCTCAGTCCTATTGATTTGAGCTCCATTTTGGAAAATATCTTTCTTTCTGAATTCATGAAGTTCTCAGGATCATTTACTCTATTTTGTATGATAAAATTTCTTCTTAATATCTGAATGTGTTTCTGAATATTCAGAAACTTTTGGCTGAGGGCGGAATCTTCTGTGACAGGAGTCTGAGGTTGGAAGAGCCCATCTGCTTCTAAAATGCTGTAACTTATTGGTCAAGGTATTTACTTCTCTGACCTTAGTCTTGTCACTTGATTCATAAATTCTACTGCCACATGGATACACTATGTGAATGCTCATTAATGTGATAAGTTTCATACTTATTGATTTTAGATATCTGTGCATTTAACTTCATATTTTACATAAACTGATTGTACTTCTGAAGTGTATTTTTGACCTCCTTTTAAAATGTAGTCTCCTTATCTTATTTCTGTGAATTCATTTACAAACCTCAACAAGACAAAGAGGTTACAAGTATGTGTTGATATTAACCAGTGTCATAGAAAAATCCTTGGGGAATATCTGAGGCAGCAACTAGAACCTTAGAAATTACCATGCAAATTCTGTGGGTTAATTCATGAGTTTAGTATAAAGTTCAGACTAAAAATAGGGGAAAGACTCTGAGGTGAGGTGTAGCTTCTCAGAGGCCCTTCTGAAGTCACCCCCCTCCACTGTGCTCAATTTGACTTCTCAGCTCATCTGATTTTTCGCAAGTCCTTCCATATGAGAAAGTCCTCAGCGCTGATTGTGAACCACGTGGGCTGCCGCTACCTCGTGCGATTTCCATTTTGTGGCACTTCTTGCTGGGGGCTGCTCGAGCAGGATGTGGCTTCATCACGTGGAGATGCCTCTTTTAAAAGTGTGATGTACATCACCTACAGGCAGGTTTTTCAGTTGATTCAGTGAGCAGGCAAAGCGTTTTTATTTGCGGCCCACAGGCTCAGAGAGCTGAACAATCTCCTCCAGGATCGCTTCCACAATTGCACCCAGTGCTCAGGTAAGTCTGGGGTAGTTAGGAGGAGCCTTGGTCAAGAGGACCTGGCTTAGCCTTGCCAAGGGACAGACTGGAATGGTATGGTCAGAGTGCTGAGATACTGTTTCCCAAAAGGCCAAAGAGTTCTACTTAGAAATCCCTACACTCTGCAGAAGATAATAGTTTTCCTTTCCTATCAGGTATCATGAATATGGGGAAACTGTTCTAGTCAATAGTCAAGGCCCCGGATAGGTCATAGAATGAAGAAACTGTTTTCAAAAGTTAATAGAAGTTAAAATAGGAGCATATTTTATAATCAATCATTTGGGCTATTCTCAGAAATACTTTGCATGTTTGAAATCTTACAGATGGTACTCAAAAGAAAAATGAATTGTATATATTTGCAAAATATCATAGAACATATTACTAATTTTTATGGGTGGATGTATGTCTCGGTGGACTGCATAAGCAGTCAAATGTAATTTGATTATTTCATTTATTTCATTTTTAATTATACAAGGATCACAGAAACTGGACTTAGTTTTTAACTATTTGGAAAGAATACCCTAAACTGATTTAGATTTTATTCTTTCTTTTTAAGAGTGACTTAAAAGTGATTTTCCACCAATAATTTAATAATGTGCTAAAAAAAAAAAAAAACGTAGAAGAATGAGCCAGTTTCCTGAAGATTTGCATTCCTGTGTCTTTTCTCACACACATTCCACAGCATGCTATTGTCTCTGTGAGTGTCACATGTCAGAGAACTAATACTCAGGCAGTTCTGCCAGAGATAAGAGCTTTATGATAATCCTTCTCTTTTCACGTCTCCTGTGAGTGCGAAACTGCTCCGGCAGTTTGTAGTCAATCAAATGGAAATTCTAATTTCTCCAGCCCCCGATAGTCCACTTGGCCCTCCCAGCATCAGCATGCACACTTTTCAGGCTAATGTTCTTTCATCCCCTGCTTATTTGTCTTTAGCAAAGTGATGAACTTGGTAGATTGCTTCAAAATAAGTGCTAAAGCTGTATCTCCATACTCTCATCTGAGCTCCTTGACCTGGTCCAGGGAATCTGTAAACTTCTCTTTTGTACACTGTTTTGAGGACTGCGATCTTACAGTGTGAAATCATTTTGTTCCTATAAACCAATTTGTCCCCAAAGATTTTATTCTCTAAAACTTTACTTAAAATACTTGGAAAATAAAATCTTTATGGCAGAAGACCTAAGAGAAAGCCAGTGTATATTTTTCAAGACTTCATCATTTTACAGTTTATCAAATATTGTTTCCACAATCAGATTTCTTGCCAGTGTATGGGGGAAACTTAGTGGACAACTGGGAAAGACAAGTCCAATTGTGATTAGCCCTCTCTCTGCAGTGCTTTATGCCAAGGAGAGACATCTTCAAGTGTGGTGATTTAACTGAGTTAAGCTAAGAAATGAAATAAATATTCTTAAAAGAAAGATGATTTTAAAATAACAAATATTCAAGATAGAGAACTAATTTCTATCCCACTGAACTTTTTAGCACTATAAACTCGTTTCTCAAGACACAGATAGATGCATTTCATGTCTCTGTTAAGCCCTACAGGTGCCATAGTTAAAAAGCCTCACCCTGGGGCTCCTGCTTTGAGTTGACTTCTCAGCTCCTCCATCAAAAGGGGGGTGGGGGAAAATCCCTGGTGTTGACAGCCAAACCACTGTGTGATTATAGCCTTCTGTTCACTCTCACACACTCAGGTCATGAACTTGGTTTCTCTATCTTTTTTGATTTATAAAACTGCTTCAGATAGTCTCTCATATGATTAATTTTGTGTCTTCCTAATAGGTATGTCCCCCAAGTCACAGAGGTATTTTTAGCTTATGAACTCAGTAGTCGTCCTGCAGATTTAACCCTGTGTTGTGCCTCATACAATCTAACATGGGCAACACTTTGCAGTTGCAGCTCCTCCACATCAACCCCATTCAAGAAAAGACATATTTCTATATGTGACTTGGCTTTGAAAAGTGTTCAACTGTAGCTTGAAGCTGCTGTGGGGACAGATTTGTTTAATTTAATTTAAATTAAATGTCACATTTCCCCCTTCTTCCTTTCCTCCCATTTCCTCACCCCATCTCCCCTTTGCCCTGCCAGCCCAAACTGCTCTTCTGTTTCTGTTCAGAAAGGGGCAGACCTCCCATGGATGCCAACAAAGCATGGTATGTCTAGTTGCAGTAAGACTAAGCACGTCTCCTTGTATTAAAGCTGGGCAAGGCAACCCAGTATGAGGAGTTCATTCCCAAGAGCCAATCAAAGCATTAGGAATAGCCCCTGCTCTCATTTGTAGGTCTTGGGTGTATACCTGAAGGATGCTGTATCAAACCACAAGGACATATGTTCAACTATGTTCACAACAGTTTTATTCATAATAGCCAGAACCTGGGACCAACTTAGATGCCTCTCAACCAAAGAATAAATAAAGAAAATGTGATGCATTAACACAATGGAGTATTAATTACCTTTGGGAGACAGATTAATTGACTTGACTTGAGTTGTAACCTGTTTAACCAAAAGGCCACCACTTCCCTTGCATTAACAACTCAGCATCTTCCCTCAGTGTCATCGCTGATGGCTCCTATGACTAGGTTATTTAGATTAAAGTGCACAAGAACTTTATCATTTATAACCTATCTCTTCTCTTCTTTCACAGGAAGACTAGAAATTTTTTTTCAGACATAAATATCAAGATCACTTCTTATAAGCATAGAGGAGAAAGGCACTAATATTTTAATTTTGTGCTAAAAATATATTTAAAGGAGATGCCATTTAAGGGTTGGGGCAATAATTCTCTGGAAGAAGGCTGACCAGCATGGAGATTTGGGTTCAGTCCCCCAGTATCAGGAAAGAGAAAGTCAGTGATGTGTTTTCAAGCAGGACTCTAAGATGTAGAACCCACATTGCTAATCTGTGGTGGCTCACTATTTCCTTCTTTAAATGTAATTGAAACGTAGTAAGTTATGGAGTTTTCTTTTCATAGTAAATATTCCAAGTGGTCTCTTTCAAAACAGTGCTGAGTAGTCTAAATTATTAGTTTTTTTCTTGAGGTTTTCTATTTCAAATAAATTTATGTTTGTAACATTAGTTTGTAGGTATATCAAATTTAAGATTAAAAAGTATTATTACATAAAGCTACTCAACTATCTATCAAATTTAATAATGTATAGTACTTTAAAGGAATTTGATTATTTTGTACTCATTTCTTTCAAACATAATTTTATATTAATTCCTTTAATTTTGTTTATAATATGAATAGTTAATATTTCTGGACTTTTGGTTGGTAGATATTAGATAATATGTTAAACTCGGTGAGAAAATTGTAATCAATGCCCTCGTAAATGTTGTTCTAGACTGTTGCTTAATTTAATTTATTATTATTATCATTATCATCATTACTATTGTTTAGATTTCACAAATAAGTTAGATCACATCATAAGGTGAGATCATTATGTGACTCACTAAGTTAGCACGATTCTGTCTATTTTCACACATATTCTTCAAAAATTGAGAAGTTACATAAGTTTTATAATGTAACACACAGCATGACCAAAAGTGGGTAGAAATCACGTAACAGCGACCCTCACTACATGTATGTTATCAAATTACCACTTTGCACACTTGAGATGCATAGCTTGTCAGATAACTTTAAAAATCACTTCAATCAAACAAAAATGTCCAAAAATAAAACTCATGTCAGCAAAAACAATAACAATATTCTTTCTTCCTTCTGATAAAAATGGAACTTGAGGGGCTACAGATGTAGCTGACGTTTAGCGTGTATGAGGTACAGTGCATATTGAAACAGGAGGATGACTACTGTGTTTATAAACATAAACTAAAATCTGTGTTTTCAAAAAACAGTAACTTTGTAGTCAAACCTAATTGCCTATATCATGTGAAAAAATGAATATGGAGAGAAGCAGCTATCATGCACCAGATGTGTGTGTATTAAACATGAAGACCATGAAAATGTTTCTGTCTTTACTAAATCATGGGAGGCAGTACAGGTTTTGCCTTTTCCATATAAATGCAATGAACTTTACAGACCTAAGGAAGTTGTCCAAGGTCACTCACCTACTTTGGCAACAACTGAATGGCCTAATTTGAGGAAATGCATATAAGTGCACTTTAGCATTTATGGTAAGAAAAAAAGTGATACACTGGCACCTTTTTTTCATTTAGCTGAGAAAAATTCAAGGTGTAACAACTATTTATAAATTCTAGAAACACTAATAGATATTAAGATTTTTGCCTTAGCCAGAGAAATTTTGACCTGAATTCCTGTCTCTTTTCTTCAGAGCAGATTGACAAACTCTGTGGAGGTAGATAGATAATAAGGATTTGGCCTTTGGGAACCGTAAGGTTGCCCTTAAAGCAACCAACTGCTTTAAAGTGGTCAAGCACTTAGACAGTAGGTGAGAATGGCTGTGCTCCAACACAATCGCTAGTGGACACAAACGCTAGACTGTATTTGACCTGAGAGGTGGGGCTGTCTAACTCTGTCTTGACAGTCTAGTGATTTCCAACCATTTCAATGCACACATACCCGTCATAGACATTTTTGCCTACTTTATTTTATTTTTATTTTTTTATTTATTAAAAATTTCTACCTCCTCCCCTCCTCCCATTTCCCTGCCACTCTTCCACTACTCCCCCTCCAGTCATAAGAGCAGTCAGGGTGTCCTGCCTTGTGGGAAGTCCAAGTTCCTCCCCCCACCATCCAGGTCTTGGAAGGTGAGCATCCAAACAGACTAAGGTCCCACAAAGCCAGTACATGCAGTAGAATCAAAACCCAGTGCCATTATCGTTGGCTTCTCAGTCAGCCCTCATTGAAAGCCACATTCAGAGAGTCTGGTTTGATCACATGCTCGTTCAGTCCTAGTCCAGCTGACCTAGGTGACCTCCTATTAGATCATTCCCACTGTCTCCGTGGGTGGACATAACCCTTGTGGTTCTAACTTCCTTGCTCATGTTTTTCCTACTTCCGCTCTTCATTTGGACTTTGGGAGCTCAGTCCAGTACTCCAGTGTGGGTCTCTTGTCTCTGTCTCCATCCATCACCGAATGAAGTTTCTATGGTGATATGCAAGATATTCGTCAGTGTGGCCATGGTATAAGGCCAGTTCAGGCACCCTCTCCTCAGCTGCCCAAGGAACAAGCTGGGAACATCTTCTTGGACATCTGGGAACCCCTCTAGAGTCAAGTCTCTTGCCAACCCTAAAATGGCTCCCTTAATTAAGATATCTACTTCCCTGCTCCCATATCCACTCTTCCTCCATCTCAACGATCCCATTCCCCCAAGCTGTCCCCAATCCTCCTCTTCTCCCTTCTTTCTCCCCATATACCCTTCCCCTACCCTACCCCCACCTCTGTGCTCCCAACTTTTGCCTGGAAATTTTGTCTACTTCCAATATCCAGGAAGATAACTATATGTTTTTCTTTGGGTTCACCTTATTTAGCTTCTCTTGGGTCACGAATAATAGGCTCAATGTCCTTTATTGATGGCTAGAATCCACTTATGAGTGAGTACATACTGAAACATGAAGGAGCCTGCTTGTTCTGCTTATTAAACTTATCTGTCCTGCCCTGTACCCCACAGCTGGAACCCCCCCCCAAAATCACACAGAGATCTCCATAAGTTATAAAACCGTTTGGTCCACTAGCTCAGGCTTTTGCTAACTCTTATAACTTATATCAACCCATTTTTCTTATCCATGTTAGCCACATGGCTCTGTACCTCTCTCTCTCTCTCTCAGAGGGGCAGCTTACTTCTTGCCTCTTTGGTGGTCTGGGCAGAACTGCTGAGGACTGGGCCTCCTTCTTCCCAGTATTCTCCTGTTCTCCCTAACCCTAACCATATTCACAATTTGGGTCTGGGTTATCTCACTCAGTAAAGTGTTTTCTATTTCCATCCATTTGCATGCAAAATTCAAGATGTCATTGTTTTTTACCACTGAGTAGAACTCTAAAGTGTATAATGTGCCACACCTTCTTTATCCATTCTTCTATTGAGGGGCACCTTGGTTGTTTCCAGGTTCTGGCTATTACAAATAGTGCTGCTATGAACATAGTTGAACAAATGCTTTTGTAGTATGATAGGGCATCTCTTGGGTATATTCCCATGAGTGGAAGTGCTGGGTCCTAAGGGAGATTGACTCCCAGTATCCTGAGAAACCACCACACTGCAAAGTGGTTGCACATGAGAACTCCTTTTCTAGTATGTTTGTTCCGCATGAAAGATGGCCAGGTTTTCTTGTTAAGAGTCTTGTAAAAATGGAAGTAAAAGGCACTGGTCGTCTACCTGCTGCGTGGTGTGCTCCACTGATGCCTGCTCCATGGCTAACAGTCAACGTGATAATGATCTGAACATAAAGGTTCTGGAGAGTTGCTGAATTTAGTGGGTTGCTGAAAGGAACGCTTCCCCATACTCAGAACATTTATACCAATTTTACCAATGACGATGCTTTTAGATCTTTTCTCTATTTGCTCCTGAATTGTTTATACTTAACTTTTGCTTTTTTTTTCTTCCTTAAATTAAAACCTTTTTGGGGACTTTGGAGACAGTGCCAAGCCTTTGGAAGAGGGCTTGCCTCATAAGCATGAGGGCCTGAGTTCAGATCTCCAGCATGAACTTAAAAGCCAAAACAGTGACTTGCATTGGTAAGCTTCAGGCAACATGAGAGACCTTATCACAAAATATGATGGTGTTTGAGGAAAGTACCTAAAGTTGGAATCTTGTGTTTGCTTGCTAATACATGCACACATACACGTGCGTGTGTACGCGTGTGCAGATACATGTACATATACTGCTTAACTTAATAGAATGTGATGAAACATGTGTGAGGTTCTATGTTTTCTCCCCAGAAACACAATAATTCCTCCCCCACCATATATATACATACATCTGAGTTAGAAGCTTTAATTAACAGTTCTCAATTCTAATATGAATTTTCACTTAGATAGAATAATATCAAACAAAATGGAAAGACAATCTTACAATGATGGTATAGAGTACTAGACCAAAAGTTTTGTTTCTTTGTATTTTCATCAATAAACAGTACTATCTTAGACTGTACAATCTTGTGTTTCCAGTTACAGCTCAATATTCTCTTGAATGATCACTCATAAGTGTGTCAATTCAAAAGAAATACAATTTAAAAATGTCATCTAAACACTATCATGTTTTATTTAAATCATAATTCAATGTATAAATGAATATATTAAATATACATATAAAACTATATATTCCACTCACTATTATGGAGGAAAAATGAGCAAAATGCTACCAGTATTAAAAGTGTATAGCATTTAATACATGCATTAAATATTTACTGGAATTATCTCTTAAGAAAGTATAATGAAAGAAGTATTCTATCATGAATATGTTCATGTATTTCTCAACACACTAAAGAAACCAACATGTGTTGAAAACGGCGCCCAACAGCTTTTTCTCATAATTTTATGAATTCTAAATATTTATGATAGCAATTAACATGTGATGCATGTGTATATATCCTTACAATAAATGGATATTGAATATTTACATATATATATATATGTAGATTGCATAATCTGAAATACATAGCAGATGGAGAAAATATTGAGATAGGATTCGTGAAAATTGAATTATATCCTAAATTTTTAACTAAACCTTTATGTAACCTTAAGTCTTTACCCTGTACCCTCCCTAGATCTAATATCTAGATGGATAGATATTATCCATCTAGGGGTGAGATTCAGGGCATGAATGAAATGTTTTCAAAGGAACATTCTATCACAGCCCCAAGTTTTATCATGTATATATTTATAGTAGTAGAACTATATAAATATAATATTGAATAAAATATGTTAAGCCTCACATTGTTCAGCTGAACAGAATGCAACATTTTGGAAGTTATTTCCTTCACTGCCTATGTACTCCCCAGGATTATATAAGTATTTTTCTCATTTTAACACCAGGAACTATATATCTAAAGAAGAAGAAGCATAGTTAGCATAACCAATATAGAGAGTACAAGAAGTAATAATTAAACCCAGTATTCAGCAAATCTACCATGCTTCAACTTTTGCTTCAGCTTATCTCATATAGTCAAAACACACATCTGCATATATGTGCACACAATTCTGTCACTCTGTTATATATTAATGTATTGATATAACAGCTGTTTACAATGCATGCAGTCTTATGTGTGTATGCATATATTTAAAATGTATAATCAATATAGGAAAAGACAAGTATTAATATATTTGATTTTTTGAATGTTCAGTATCAGATAGAAAGTTGTTGAGAAAAGTGGAGATCCAGTGGTCTGGAGCAAGGCATCAAAGGCAGGGAAGAGTGATCTCAGTCAGCAAGCTCTGCTGCACTATCCTGCCACTGCTCTACAGCTCTTTCCCTTACTTAGCAACATGGGATCTTTATTTATTCTTTTTTCAAGAGAATAAAGTCAGATCTGCTGCAGCCTGAGCTACAGCCACGGCAGATTTTATTCAACAGGAGATAGTGGGGAGAGCTCAGGCAGCTCTCACACTGAAGACAACTGGGTGTAGAGCAAGGCAATAGAAAGAAACAAAACAAAACCAAACCATCAGAGATCTGGATGAGGAGGGGAAAAGCAGCTGACTCAGCTCACGGCCCAGACTAGCCAGGCTAGAACACAGAGCAACAGCCAGTGACCTCTACACCTCCCCTAGTCAGAGACAGTGGAAATAGTTGGGACAATCATGAGCAACCAGGTCCCAGGCTTGGTCAAAGGCCTCCACAACAGCCGACTCCAGGGGCCCTTCTTTAACGAGGGCCAAGTTCTGCTTCAATTGCTCCAGACTAGACATGCCTAGAATGACTGCATCTCCATGGGCGCCCTTGAGCTGTGACTGATGGTACATCCACCGCAGGGTGGCCGAGGTCATACTGGGGGTGCTGGTGCCATAGGTGGATTTCAGAGCATTCTCCACTAGAGCAATGCCCTTGATGTGTTTCTCCTTCCAGTACCAGTTCATGTAAACGTGAGAAACCTGACGCCCTGAGAAATGGCTCTCAGGCTGCTTTCCATCCTTGTCCTGGTATTTTTATCTACCTGTCAGCAGGCCGCCAGCCAAAGGGTTGAAGGTGTAGAATCTCAATCCAAAGTGTCTGAGACAGGGGAAGAGCTCCTTCTCCACCTGCCGGGTGGTGGCATTGTACATGCGCTGGTACACAGTTGGAATGATCCAGCCATTTTTCTTGCAGAGGGTACAAATCTCAGCCACTTCCCAGGAGACATAGTTGAACAGGTCAAGCTCCATAAAACTTGCCCCCTTGATGCAGCTGGAGACAGACCTGCAGCGTCTCCTCGATAGGGGTGTTGTTGTCTGGCATGTGTAAGTAGAAGAGGTCCACCCGGGGACACGGCAGCCACTTCAGTGTCGTCTCCAGCTGGAACTGGACATCATCAGGCTTCAATGGCTAACATGGGATCTTTAATATTTCCACATCTGCCTAGAACAATTTCCTATAAAACTAGGCACTCGCTTTACTCTATCAAATTTATAAAGTTTGAGTTGAAGATTAATTAGTTAAGCTCAAGATATAGGACAATATCTGCTTCTGTGTTTGATGTTGCAATTGCCCCTCATAAAACCATTGAGAATAAACAAATGTTCACTGCCCTTTGGGCACTGAATGTGTTGGATCCATATGCTATAGGTTATTTTTTGTAATCTCTGCTGTCTCATTATCCTCAAAGCTGAGGTTATGTTAGAAGCTAGTTACTGAGTCTATAGTTAGTGAATAGAAGTGGAGGAAAACAAGGGGAAAGAAGACACCATTAAATCCTAAACATAATAGTGATAAACATGACTTTGAGGAAAAAATATGAGTTGATCCACTGTAGGCCATATTTCTGAAACTGGTTTTGAGGTAAATTAGTATTTGTGTTTCTTTCTTCAATTAACTACTTATGATTTCCTGACCTTCAATTAGTACTACAGATGGCTTAGACTGTTTAATGTTGATGTGTCCCAACTTTTCCGTCCTCAACCATGATGGAAACCACTATGTTTTTTTTTTACTACAAATACTTTCAAATGAATAATTTACCCACTACTCATGACTGTACATTATTTTTTCTAGCCTTTATGTGCAGCTTTTTTTCATCTACTTAACCATTACTTACACACTGCCTATTATTATCAGTTATTGCAGTGTGTGTTTTACATGGATAAGTCATTTACTTCTCATTAAAACCATGACACATAGGTTTTTTTTAATAACTGTTCTGAAGAGTTAATCTAGATAAAATTCCCGTATTTGTGCACGTAATAAGTAGTAGGATAGGATTGTAACTTGGACATGGTTTTCAAAAGGACTCAACATAAAAGTCATAGATAATATCTATATTGCTGTCTATATATTTTGAAGACAGCCAGGGTTCCTTTGGTAGTTTAATTTCCTCATGAAAGGTGATGCTGGCATCATGTTTTGCTGGTTTGGTATTCATCAGAGGCAGCCAGTGATCAGGGGTATTTTATAGAGAAAATGCAAGTTGTTGAGTTACTGAAAAGAATAGTCTGCACTCTTGTAAGAGGTGCAGCAGAACCACAGAATGATGGTGATTGATTCGACCGAGCAATACTTGTTGTCTACCTGATGTAAGGAATTTATGCAAGTGGAAGCTACAAATGACTTTTTGTCCTCTGGAGCAAGTCTGTCCTCACATTCTGGGTTATTCCAGGAGGTCCTTCTACATCTTTCATCTCCAAACTACCTTGCTGCTCGTCATTGACACTTTGCTATAGTCATTTCCCAAGCCATTCATCCAAACCGTCTAGCTTCCTCTGTGATTTAGTATAGATTTTTATTTCAGGTCATCACACCTTGTAGAAGGATTTGGAAAGCAGAAAATATTGATAATAGCATTTTTCATATGGATGGAATGATGCCTTTCACAGTTTTTTTTTAAAAAAGAATTATAACATTCGAATGGCCCCACAGTGGTAATCTTTAAGCTACTGCTAGAATATCATTCAGCATACATTATAAATGGATTCTGGTAATTCATGCACACTGAGAGTTCATCTACTATTCTTTAAGTTATGATTGAAGTGTAGAATGGATGCTGAAGGAAGGATTATAAGGTAGGAGGAAGTTGCCACGACCTTTAAAAGTTGTTTTAGCTGATACTACTTTCGTGCCAATGTAGTCTCTGTGTTCATAACACTAAAATTTGGGAAGATATAGACTAAATGACTTTCCTTATATCATTATTGATTCACATTATTGAATTTTAGGACTAGTCAGGTTTGCCTGTTAAAGAAGATTTATTATTGGCTGAAGAAAACATGAATGTATTTCAATGCCCATTCACCTCTAGTATAATTCTCACCAAGACTGCTCTTTTCTTCATATTCTATCTTGATGTGCTAAAGACACTACGTGTATAATTGAAAGCTCAGTATTAGATATTCTAGGAGTGCCACATCGATTCATGTAATTGATTAATTGTCCAAGATCACTCTGTATACTCTCTACTCAATCAAAATGTGCCTATCTTCTAAAGGCAGGGGCTTCCCCATTATTCACCATAAAATGTACTACCTAACTGGGCTAAGATCATTGGGTCCTGCTCCCTGAAACAAGAGGTACTGATATTTTATTTTAATTCATGTATATTATAATTATTGGGATGGCAAAAGTGTTGGTGGAAGGAATCAAACCCTGAACCTCATCTATGTAATAAATATATTACATTAAATTACAGCCATATCTGTTTCATGTATACTATACAAAGATATCTAGGATACCCACTACTCAATGCAGTATGATTGCATCAAGAAGAAGAATGCCTTATGTGTTTTAGAACATTGAAAATCACGATCTAAAATATTGTTATTCATAACTGAAATACATGTACAACAATAAGTAACAGAGATGACAAAGAACATCTTCCAGCCAGTAAAATCCAATGATTTCAGACTCTCTTTGAACAGGAGGTGGGCTATGAAAATTATTTTGTAGATTAATATCTATTTGTAGAGAACTGAATCCTATGGTTTTGGCTCACGGAAGTAAAGCACATCTGAAACTCTAATTGGAACTGGAATTATTAATCAATTAAATACATGCTAATCCTCCTTCTATTTTTCCATTAACCATGCTAGTGAGTAAATGAGGATGCTGTAGAGTCTTCATTCTGTTTCTCAAACATGAACAGCTATATTAATTCTGTGATAACCTTAAGTTACTACCCTGATTTTTGTTAATTGGATTAGCAAAATGTCTTCAGAAGCCTCTAGGTTCCTTCTACCAAAATAGTATTACTGCAAAAGCCACTTGGCAAGTGGAAGGTTTTGCTTGCTGTTGGGTTATCTTTTCAAATGTATAATTGGGAACAAATATAATAGGCGTGGGTGTCTTGGGAGTATAACTAGGCACGCGAAGAACTCAGTGTGTGGCAAAGCTTAATTTATGTTCTGGTTTCTCAACAGTTAATGCTTGTGCAAGTCAGAATCACTGCCTGATAATCTTGGTAGGACTAGGTTTTCTCCTGTCTCATAGCAGATTATGAAAAAAGTGTTTTTCCACAAAAAGGGATAAAATTGGAGATGATACATGAAGTAAATGTCTCTGCAAAACAATCATTACATATGTTCTCTCATGCATATTTAGGGGAAGTGCATGAAAAAACTGTTAGAGATGTGCTAGGAGAAAGAGGGTAGGATGAAAAGAAAGAATAATAGGTGATGAATAAAATCAGGGTACATCACATACATGCAAATAACATTATTATCATATCACATTGCATAAATCATACACGATAATTAAAAATCTTGTATGTCTCCTATAGAACGCCTAGAAAGGATTCCAGTGCATGGTAACGCTACAGTGCCTGAACATGCAGTGCCTTCGTTAGAGTTCTGTGTTTGCTGCGGTTTGTGTAAGGAATGATGACTCTCCATCATCTTAGCCTTAATCACACACACACCTCTTCTTTACAGATACAGAATTTATTTCAAAAGTATAAAGCGACCGATTAAACTACCTAAGCCATAAGGAATCAAGAGAAAAGATGCCTCATAGGTCCTCCAGACAAATGGAAGAGTATCTAGTCTGTTTCCAGCAGACCAGGTTTTTCCATAGGCTACTTGCTACATATTCATCAGATCACTCCTATAGTTCTGAGAATCATTCAGACAGATTCTATTCAAATACTGGGGAAGTGTACACATCTTTCTGCTATTTCTTTTTAGAGGTAGAATCTTTTTCTAAGTATAGTGATTTTTTTATGTTCTCTTAACATGTAGTACAAGGTAAGTGATCATTACACAAATCAACAAGAAAGAGAACTTGCTACTTACAATGTCAGTAGGTTACCTGTTTATTTGAGTTCTGTAATTCATCATTAATCATAGACTTTCAAATACCTCTCTGTGGAAGCTTTCAGAATAGGAGACCCTTCTGCCTATTCTGCATATCTGGTGTTTTTCTCCAAGATGAAAGCATTCCCATGGAAGTCATAAATCTTTTTTTCAAACCCACTGTTTTCCTCTTTGTGCTGGTCTGTAAGAAGTATACTGCATTGACATGCTGCTTTATTTTTTTGTGGTTTGGCCCTCTTCCTGCTATTACGTTCTGTTTACTTTATTATCACTATATTAAACACTGACAAATCACCATCCAAATTTCTATTTTTCAAGCTATTAAACTTATAACTTTATGATGTTATAATGGTAGGATGGTATTGCTCTCCCCTTTGAAAAGGGTCATAATTGGGTTTATATTTCTGTCACCCAGCCAAGAAAAATGTTACAGCTCCTTAGAGGTCCAAATTAGTGTCAGTTGAAAAACTCTCACTGGTGAATTCCTGTCAGTAATTTCAGTCCTAATGAAATATATTCCCCATTTTTACTAAGAAACAAAGAACAATAAGTTCATGAACATCTTGGTCTACAAAGCAAGTTCCAGGACAGCAAGGGCTGTGATACAGAGAAACCCTGTCTCAAAAGAGTAAATGAAAGAAAGAAAAAGAAAGAAAGAAAGAAAGGAAGAAAGAAAAAAGAAAGAAAGAGGTAGTAATTTTCTAATTACATAAAGCAAGGAAGAACTTATATTTTGTATCCATGGAAAAAATATTTCACCTTGTATTCTGCTCTTCAAATTGCACTGAAATCTATCAACAGAAAGCATATAGGTAGCAGGAAGTATGTGGGTTATTGGCTTTTTCTTCCAAGTTCACTCTGAGAGGGGAGGGAGATCATCTTCCTACTTCAATGAGCAGCCTCTTGGGCAAATTAGAGGAGGGTCATTATCAACCCAGGGAATTCAGAAGCTTTAGATGACGAGAATGCCCTGAACTCCTTCCAGGTTAAAACCTTAAATATCGTCTCAAAGATGTTGTAATCACATGAATTCAGCTAACACTGAAAGTCATCAGGCATAGAACTGAACTACATCAAATTTTATATTGACTGCTTCAACCTGCAGCTATGTGCAATAGGGAAAATATTAAGAAATGCCACAAAATGTCTCTAGGTAGCTCAGATTTTTAGAAATGGAGTGTGTCAATTGCTTTCTTCACACTGCCCAAAGCATTTTAAGCTCCTGCCTTACCACAGAATCATTGAATTCTTAAGCTTCTTTTTATTTAGTGAGCATACCAGCGCATACACTCAAATCATACTTAAGTACAATGATTTATTCTAGGTAACTTTTGTAGTAAATAACATTAATGCTGTAAACTAATACATGGTCAAGTTAAATGCATTGAGCAGAATTGAGAGTAAGGTTAGAGCTAAAAATTAATAGTAGACAAAGAGTCAAGTGCATCAGCTCTCCTGAAGAGCATCCTACTAGCCAAGAAATGTACAAAACTTTGATTCCAACACTGGAGAGAAAAATCACACCATTCCCCTGTACCATATTAGTTGACTTAAATACTATACTTTCATTACCATTGTGTGTATTGTTAAGAGTGTGAGAAATAATTCATGCTAGTTAACATGCTGAGTCCTAGTGAGTGTGCAGGAAGAGGACGTTCTGTACTTTTTTACCTCAATAAGTGGAGGTTAGTACTTTGTCAGTATATATATATATATATATATATATATATATAAATGTCTATATAGATACTATTGCCAGAAGCTAGCAAACTACACAAATGTATATCATAATAAATATATACTAATAAATAATACACCTACACAAAGAATTCACTGAATACAGTAATAGATGTTCATGAACAAGGAAACAAAAATCCAGAAAAATGGTCCAAACCTAGAGCTAGGGCAATGTTAGACTGTTACTGAAGATACATACCGAAAGATGATTTTGTTTGGCTATCAGCCTAACTTGTTAATACCAAGAAATGTTTTTGATAAAACACTGGACTTTAGAGGATAAAACAAGCATGTCATTAGGATACTTATCCCAAAATATGGGATATAATTTTAAAATTAAAATTATCAGTTTTTAAACAAAATCTCTGTTATAGAAGAAAATATGCCAAAATACCTGCCATACAACAGAAAGGACATGGAGGAATCTTCCCAAGTGGTCACCCTGTTTCTCTCCCCCACCACTGTTTCTCCTTGTTTTCCTTTATGAATATGTATGCGATGTCCCTGATAGTATTACATTTTTTTAAAAAACTAAATAATGTCCCCAAATCTCTGAAACATGAAAGGAACATACCCAGGACATTGTTCTGTAAACTGTCATACAAGGTGATTAATGATTAGGTGAAGTATGTGACCTCAATGCTCAGATGACGGGGCAGGGGGGTCTTTCCATTACCATCATTGAGAGAGGACTGACCTCACAGATGCACAATGCTTCCTATCGTGTGCTATCTACTTGAATCATCTATAATGATGCAGATATCTTACTTTTAAAGATTCATTTCTTTACATGAAAATGACACTTTTTGTCGGTGTGGGTTTCTTCTTTTAAATCTTTATTCACCACTTTAGTTGGATTTAGAAAGCAATTGGATGAGACTACCAACTGAGGAATAGGTCAGATAGAGAGGCCACCATAGTCATTGGGAAATATATGAAACCAGTTAATTACGACCCGCTCTCCAACCCAGATCAGTTCTTAGAAGTAGATGGAAGATCAAAGTTTTAACTTGATATGTAACTAAAATACCAACAGTAGGCCTGGAAATTGTGTGTGTGTGTTTTCTCCCTTTTGCATTGATCTCCTTAACTCTTCTGCAGGAGCACAAGCAGTTTCCTACCTCCACTGAGACACAAATTAAACTTCAATTCACTTAACATGACTGAAGAACCTTCACGGTTACTGTCAAGCCTTTGATATGCTTTCTAGGAAACACATATATGGAATTTTTTTTGAAAAAAATTTCTTCCTATAATCATCACAGAAGGTCTCCTAATACCCAAGCCTATTTCTTTTTTCTATTGAAAATAAATGGGTAAAACAATAAAGTATGATGGCAGAAGAATACAGTGAACTATAGTTAGTATTTTGTTTGGTTCCTGAATCATCTGGGTAAACAGACAGCAAAAGAATATGATAGACTAAGTAAAAACACTTTAAAGATATGAACTGTAAAGGATAACAAACAAAGGACCTACACATACCAGGCAAGCATCCTACGATTACATTTCTAGTCCTACTAGAGAACCGGGAAACAGAATCTCTTTGGTAGTTTAGTACTACCAAGGCTGCAGTTAAGTAAAAATACTCAGTTACCACCATGTATTTATCTTTTCACTTTCCATTCTAAAATCCACACTTCAGTTCAACTTATATACAAAAATTCCATGTGTGGTAATTGATTTGGCATCGCATCATCATATTTATCTGAAAAACCAGTGATCAGAGGCCACTGAGCAATATTTAGTCTAGCCTGAAGTACTCGGCCATTATTGCAATAGTTGTTGCACATACTTTACTTGAGTTTTAAGGTTTATACCATGTTAGTCTACATAGGCAGAATTAATTAAAAGTCTGTTGTATTTGAGCAATGTTTTTCCCTCATGATTCATTTTTTTCATCCAGCTTCAGGCAAAAGCAGTGTTATCTTGTCTGAGGGAAGTTCATTTAATTTGGCAGTTATGATTTTTTTTGACAGCTGGTAATTTGCTTATTTACAGTTTCCTGATTAGGTCTCTAATGCTGTAGCTACTCTCATAAATTAATAATTTACAGTTAAGTAATTTTAGAATCTCCATTTCCCATTCATCATCACCAATAAACAGAAGAATTTTTTAACTTTTTCGATTATTATTATTGAAGTCTATTGACACTTCTTTTTAGGTGGATAAAAAGTGGGGCTGGTATATGCCACATGCTCTGCCCTAAGACATTTTTCATATCTTTGGTGGCAGTAATCTATTCTTGAGTAGGGCAGTGGGGCTCTGCCTCTCATGGCTACAGCCTTATTCTTTGCTCACTACATATTAGAAAGGAATGCATCCTATTCGCTGTTTTTAATGCATCTTGGGTTGAGAGCTCCTTAGCAAAGCTCTCCGACGCTCTTTAACTCTGTCCTTTTTGAGCTCACCATGAATTTACAGGGAAAGAACTCCTTCAAGTATGTAGCAGGAAGACATTATGCTGTTCAAACAATGCCGCTTCTATGAATTCATCAAGGCACTGCAACAATGATGATGCATTAGGCAGCTCAGCTGCCATAAGACAGGGTTGCTATGAAATATGCAAAATGTTGGTGCCAATGAAAATGTTTACAATAAAAGACAAATTTTGCTTGTTTTAGTGTTGTAATACACATTAACAATTCTTGATGATAACCATTTTCCTAAATATAAATGTATTGACTTAAATATTTTAGCAGAAAATTTGCTTGACATAAAATATGCAGGATTATTAGACATGGCATTTGTCAACTTCTTCAGACACACTGGGCGTACAAATGCATGGTTAATTATATAATTGGCAGACATTTAACAATTAACATGTCATTTAAAGTATATATATAATATATATATGATTGATATATGTATTCAATATGAAATGAGTTTTATAATCCTCAAAACACTTGTCACTTCATGTTTACTTTTTCTTTTTAATTTTGTAACTTCACTCAGATTATTAGCTTCAAGAGGGATTTAGTTGTCCTTTTGCAGGTGGTGGAGGAGTCACTAGGGGAATCAATTTCCTCATTTCTGCTTTAAATGCCTTGTCTTTCTTTTTCTTCCTTAATTGCTTTCCACAGAGCATCCACTGTTACTTTAATAGAAGTGCTAGAGGAATTTTTGTGGTCCTGATCTCAGAGGAACTTTTCTCCATTTTCTCTGTGTTAGCTGTGAGTTTCCCATACATGACTTTTACTGAGTTGAGAAATACATCTTCTATACCAAATCGTATTTTTCTGTCATCGTTTATATTTTTAGAGGAGTTTGTCTTAGCTTGTTTGCTCCAGCTATCCTTGGAACTCATAATCCTCTTGCCTCACCATTCCAAATGCTGCATTGTCTCCAGCATAAATTCCGTATCTTAATATTTTCAGCATGATGATGGATGTTTCAGATGATTTTTCTGTCCTTTTAAGATAATCATATTGTTCTTACTCTTCATTTTGTTAATGTGATGCATAACAGTTATATATTTGTGTATTTTGCCACTTAGCTGTATGAATTTTAAGTGTTTTATGGAGTTCAGTTTAGTTTGATATCGATTTTTGCATCTCTGGTGATAAGTGCCTGTAATTTTCTTTTCTTATAATGTCCTTGTTTTGCTTTGATATATGCTGCCTCTAGTTTTGTAACATGAAATTGAAAGTATTTTCTTATAATCTTTGAAAATGTGTAAAAAAAAAAAACTTCTGTCAACTTAACTATTTTTTTGAGGAAACTTGTATATGATGAATTCACCGCTGACTTTTGATTGCTTGTTGTTTTGTTTGTGACTTTCTTAATATCTACTTACTGTGGCTTGTGCGGATTTACATTTGGTTGTGATATACTACTGGTAGACTATATGCTTATAAGAAGAAGATAGCCCTTGCTTACAGGTTATCCGATTTGATCTATTTGTTTACATAGTATTTTATGATATTTTGTAGTGCTATGTTGTCAGTTGTAATGTGTTTTCTATGACTGATTTGTCTTATTTAAGCTTTTTCTCTCTCCCTGCATTCCTTTGGCCTTGGTCCCTTTCTTCTTTTGACCATATTAGCTAACAGTTGCTCAGTATTCATCTTTAAAAAAAATTCTGTTAATCTTTTCCATTGCTATTTTTTTAGTCTTTTATTTATTCTTTTTCTAACCATTCCCTTCATTCTGTAAACTTTATTATTACTTTGTTCTTTTCCAAGTTCCTGGAAGTATCACACTTGGATTTCTTTGGGTTTATTCATTTTAAGGATGTAGTATTTACTTCCACAAGTTTTCTTTTTGACCTTGCTTCTGTGTCATCCCAGGTGTCTAATATTTTGTTTCCATTTGCTTTGGCTCTAGCCACTGACTGAGTTCCCTTTGTTCTCTTCTTTGGTCCACTGCTGGTTTCAGAAAGTGTTAAGCTTTTCCCATCCTTGTCGTTGCAGCTAACATATTCAAGATTATTCTTAGAAAACTGTCATCATTTTTTATTGCCAAGGAAGTTTTTGTTTAGAAATTCTTCAGTGTCTCTCAACCACCTCTTGGTTCCTTTAAAATATCAGCTAATTGTTCATGACTTTCCTGATAGCGTTTAGGATGTATCAGCCTCCTTTTGCCCAGATAACCTGATGCTCCTGTTCTCTCAGTTATTCGTCATTTGTATCTACAAGTCTTAGGTTTGTGGCCTATCCACATTATCCCTGGGTGACTCCTGAGCAGTGAGCTGCAAAGTGAGGGCTAGGAGTTTTCCCCTTGTTTGGTACCCAGACTTCCTCTCCTTGTTGCCTCTTTTGCTTATACATTTAACACCATATTTCTCTCAATGAAGTTGTCTCTGCTTATCAATATTTATTAGCATATTTTTCAATTACCTGTTAACTGAATTCTGTTGCTATCTCTCAATTTCCTCTAATCTGGCTTCTATTAACAATTCTATATTTACAGAGCATAACAGCTCTTAGTGTTCCATATTCATGTCGGGTCTCAGTCCTAATTTTCCTACTAAAAAGCATTTTCTACTTGCATGCAATCCCATTTTACAATGTTTTTATTTTATATGACCTTTAACCACTTTAATAATCATTAAAATGGTAGAGAATTTTAATAATGGGGACTATTCAGATAATACAAAATCTCCCTGGAAACAGCTGCAACTTTAAGTGAATATACAGTACAGAACGCCACATTAGTAGCTCTTGTAAAATGTTTTTTCTTCTTTTCTGCCCACTGGGTTACTGACCTTTACCTCCCCTCACCTCTCCTCCCTTGGATCAGAGTTCTTTGTATACCCCTTAAGTTTTGCTAATTTCATGTTTTATACTTCTCTAATGGCTTCAAACTTTTCTTTTGATATATTCTTTGGGGGGTTTGTGTAGAGAGATAGCTCAGTAACCAAGAGAACATGGCATTTTGCTGCTCTTACAGAGGACCTGATTTAGTACCCAGTGCCCATGTCAAGCAGTCAAGTTGCTTGTGTAGCCTCAGGGGACCAGACACATGTGCTTTCTGTAGACACATGTACATACGGCAGTCTCTCTCTCTCTAACACACACACACACACACACACACACACACACACACACACACACACACACACCACTGTAGTAATAGGTCTCTTGTTCATTTCCCAGACACCCATACTCCTGAAATTACCACACAAAAACTATATTATTTACATCACTGCTTGGCCCATTGGCTCTGGCTTCTTATTTGCAAACTCTTACATCTTAATTTAACCCATCTCCATTAATCTGTGCATCACCACAGGGTCATGGCCTGCCAGCAAAGTTTCTCCATGTCTGTCTCTGTCAACGGCTCCATAACTTCCCACTAACTCCTCCTTCTTTCTCCCAGCGTTCAGTTTACTTTTACCCACCTACCTCTATTGCCTTGGCAGGCTCAAGACAGTTTCTTTATTAATCAGTGGTATTCACAGCATACAGAGGGGAATCCCACAACATCACACATATATGGAGTCACATACACACACACACACACACACACACACACAAGTACACACACACACACATTCGCAAACTACAAGCACCTTTTCTTTAAAACCATTTTTTTCATTTGTTTTTTATTTTATTTTTTATTATATTGATTTTTATTGAGCTCTCCATTATTCTCTGTTCCCCTCCCTGCCTCTCTCCTTCCCTTCAACCCTCTCCCAAGGTCCCCATGCTTCCAATTCACTCAGGAGATCTTTTCATTTTCTACTACCTCATTGCTTTCTAGGTTCTCTGTGTGTTGTCTAGGTTCTCTGTGTTTTAAATTGATACTTAGAACTGGGTGCATACCTTAATATTTTGGACTTTCTTTCTTCCTTTTTTTAAAAAAACTTGTCAATAATATAGAGTAATTTATCCATTCTCTCTTCTTTAAGCCTTTGTTTAAAATGTTAGTTTCCTAAATATCTTAGTTTATTTCTATTTTCACAGCCCTACAGCACAACAAATGCAGTCTTCTTTTTCTCTCATGAACTTTTACATTTACCCCTATTGTTCTTCAGTTCCCAAAACCCCTCATTCTTTTCTTTTCCTTTTAAAGAGTTAAAAAAAATTCAGTCCATATTTTTAACTTTCTGTGAAATTCTATATAAATACCTCTATATACATTTTATAAATCTCAATTTCTAACCAGTATAATATATCCTTAGTCTTCATGTACCATTCAAATCGCTATTTTGCAGCATGTTCTACTGGCTCAGAAAAATGTATCCTAAACTCTAGAAATAGAAAAGGTTCTTTCTTTTTTTCTTCATTCTGCACTTTTTATAATCATATTTTTAGGACTAAATTGTTATTACTTGGGAGAGATAAAATGATTCTCAGGAGATGGTCAGCCATACTCAGGATGCAGCCCCACATTCAAGTACACCTCATAGGAAGTGGTCTTTCATACAAAGTTCTGCCATAAGACAAAAAGTAATGACCTTTAGCTATATTTTTGTGCATAAGAACAGGACATGATTTAAAAACTAACAGCAAGATGTTTTAGTTACTCCGAATTGCATACCTCCAGCCTTGCAAAGGCATGAGATAGGTTATATGTAACTGGTTCTTAAGTGTTCATTTCTTGCATGATGTACAGAGGTAAGCCGTTGACCCAAGAGTAAAGGGCACGCCTGGAAAACGCAAACAGAGACGCTCAGGTTTCATTCTATTGTGATTTACCTACACAGGAGGCAGTGCTTCTAAGTCAAGGCAGCTTCTAACTAGCTGTTACAATGTCACTTTCTCACTCCTTCTAATGTTATTTCTCCACCCATGAACAAGTGACAAGATTCATTTGAATTGCTATTATAATTATGTTTTACTCTGCACAAACCATTGTGAAATCACTTAACCCGCCAACTACTCTTTAATCTCTATTACCTCTAAGCCACGGAATTGCAGCACATATAATAAGTTTGAGCAGGTTTGAGCACAAGAAAGAGAAAATCTAATCAACATAAGCTTAAACAAGTGGAGCTTTGTTATCATATGGGACTATGAAGCTTGAGAATTGCCATTGTTGGCTTAGCAAGGAGAAGAATTGGGCACAGGTGACTCTGGCTCCTAATAGTATCTTTCCTTTCAGAATCTTCCACAAAATTCCTGGCAACCTTCTCATCTTGTTTGAATAATGAGATCGAAAAAACCTCTGCCTACCAGTTCACTGGGAAGAAGTGCTTGTTAACCCTTCTCTGTACTTAAGAAGTGCTGCAATAGAGGTGACAGGACTTGGAATGGGGTAGGGATACTGGAAAGGGCAGTGTGGATAGATGATGCTTGCTACATACCACAGGGATGTCGCCTTGTTGCAGTGAACTTTTAGTAATTATTGATAATCTTTAAATAAGGATCATGTATCCTACCATTTCTGTGCCTCCTTTTTGTCTCTCCCCTACTGATATGTTTTACTCCACAGTTGGTGTATTTTGGTCCTTTTGAGAGAGAGATTAGGACTTGTTTTTTCCCTTTAAGCGCTGCTTCTTTGTAGACTTGCCTGAGATTTTCTGGGTGAATACATTAATTCTATTTCTTTCAACCCTCCCCCCTCCATGTTTCTCTCTTACTCTGGGTCTTTTATTCTCCTTCATGTTTCCTTCATAGTAATCTGTTGACACTGGTGTTCCAAAGCTGTTTTCACTCAATAAAGGAGAACTTTGGAGTTCAAGAGTAACATTAATACTCATGAGCAGGAAGCTGATAAACAGGTATTTAAAGGTCATTCTTCCTCTGTGAATAGCGTAATTGGGTACCTTTGTAACTAGATTGCTTTTGAAGCTGAAGAGTTGCATCTTGTTTTCACTGAAGGGCTTTTCCAGCACAAATAGCGAACACATGGAAGTATACTTTAAGAGATTTCAACATGTATAAACCCTGAGTCAGAATAGATGAAAAGGATTTTAAGATATGCAAATGTACTTTTCTGTTTTATAAAAATTAATCTCAAAGGCTCCTTCAGATGGTACAGTTTTACATATGACTTGATTTTCATTTAAATGAACTTGTGCAGGACTGGAGAGAAGTCATGCTGCCTAACTCTCTGCTAACACCCAGAGGTTTGGCATCTAATCATTTCTCAGTAAAAATAACCACTACTAACAAGGTCTTTGTCATGCTTTTATAGGTGTGGCAGGGAGACCAAAGGACATTTGAGGTTCTTATTTCCCAGAACAAACAATTACACTGAAGATACATAAACAGGGACTAAAAACAGACATATTTTAAAAATATGTTTTCATAAAATATAAAATATATTCAATCATAGTTGTTTTGTTTTGTTTTGTTTTTGGTTTCGTGTTTTGTTTGTTTATTTTTCGAGACAGGGTTTTGCTGTTGTTTTAGAGCCTGTCTTGGAACTAGCTCTTGTAGACCATGCTGGCCTCAAACTCACAGAAATCCACTTGCCTCTGCTACCCGAGTGCTGGGATTAAAGGCTTGTGCCACCCCCACTTGGCTCAATCATACTTTCTCCACCCCAGTTCTTCTCAGAGTCTCCCTACCCACCCAACCCTTTCTTTCTCTCTTTAGGAAGCAAACAGACAAAAGTCAAACACAACAAACAGAAAAACAGAAAAATAAAGATATAAAACTGGGGAAACATATGCAAAAGCAGAACACACACACACACACACACCATAGTATATAAGACAAAGGGCAGATGTACAAAGAAATATGAAATAAAAATAGTCCCACACACTTTTTACATTTTTAGAAAATGGCTTTATCCCTTGAAAGTCTCATACAAATACACATCTTATAATCATATCTACACTTGAGTCTATCCTCCAGCCACTGTACATTGTTGATATATAAAACTTATCAAATTCCTGAGACCACACCATTATTTCTTCTCCAACCACCTTGAGTCCATCAGATTTTCCGTGCTATGATGTATGGCAAACAAAATCTTAAATGAGGACAGAGTATTTCAGATAGCTTTGCATAGACTGTTTGCTTGTCAAGTTCTGTAGGTAGTACTATTTAAGCCAGGTGTAGCGCCACAGGCCTGTTGCCCCAGAACTCAGGAGATGGAAGCAGGAGAATCAGAAGACCGAGGTCTCTGGTTCCTCTAGCCAGTTAGAAATACAAGAGATTTTTTTCTCAAAATCTTATTTTCAAGCACTGATATTTATAGAATAATTTACAGGGCAATATTATGGAGTTCCTGTTGTATCACTTCAAAAGGAACATGTAGACACAATTACTTAAGGAGAGGGAAGGCACTCCAAAAAGTGAGAGTGAGCTGGAGACACATGAATAGTGTGAGGCTCAAATGAACTAGGCCCCGGGTAATACATTTACTCCTGGTTATAAAGCATAGAATTTAAATATTTCAAGGCACTAAAGCCTTTATTTTTCTTCACTTCGAGCATTCTAATTTGACTGTTGAAAAAAATTAAAATGTTGATCAATCCACATATTAGATGCTACATTATGTCACTATTTAGAAAGTACAATATCTGACACAAATAGATACAGGTATTTCCTTACATGTGAGGCATAATTTATGTCTGATTATCATTTAATTTTAAAACAACAAAGTAAAATTTTGATTATTATCATCAAAGTTTTTATTCAATGTGCTTAAAATTTGAACTGTTTATGTAAGACTATTATAGTTAAGTGAAACATCACAATTCCATTAAGAATTAACAAATTATAATCATGCAAGTTCTATATTTTTTAAAGATTTATTTATTTATTTATTTATTATGTATACAACATGCCTTCCATGTATGCTTGTACACCAGAAGAGGGCACCAGGTTTCATTTTAGATGACTGTGAGCCACCATGTGGTTGCTGGGAATTGAACTCAGGACCTCTGGAAGAGCAGTCAGTACTCTTAATCTCTGAGCCATCTCTCCAGCCCCATGCAAGTCCTATATTAAAAGTACACCCTATTCATCCCTTCCAATGGTTTGATACACAAAAGAAATGACAAACGAATAACTTAATATAAAATAAAATTCTTGTTTCATCTTTTATTGATGATATGTGTGATAACTTTGTCTTATCCCATTGAGGGGAGCTCTACTTCACAATCTGATGAAATTAGTTAGGCATGGGTTTCTACTCATGGTGTGGGTCCCAGTAGATATTAGCTGCTAAATAAACGATAATCCTGCTATAATTCACAGAACCCTAGAGGCTATGTAACAAGGACAGCTTAAGTGGGGAGAGGAAGGGGTGCATGGATCTCTCTGAGAAGGGGAAACATAGGAGGACTGGAGTGGGTAGAGGTGGGAGCAGAAGGGATGGGGAGAGACAACTAGAATTGGGGCAGACACGTAGGAAGTCATACGGAAACCTAGTACAATGGAAACTCTCTGGAATAGTCTAGTGTGAACTAGTAATATGGGATACAGAGCATGAACTGGCCATCTTCTGTAACCAAACAAGGTTTCCAGCAAGGATTCCAGTTGTGGGATTGGGACTCCAATCCAGCCACAAAACCTTCAACCTAGTGACTGGTCTTGTTCTTCTTCTTCTTCTTCTTTTTTTTTTTTTTTTTTTTTTAGCGCCTTAAGAGTGGCACCTTGACTGAGCAACTGACCTGACTGAACTGCAATGTACTACTTACACACACACACACACACACACACACGTATATTTTTAAAATTAGATTTTAAAAAAATACTAATCCAAGTTTCCACTCCCTCCCTTCTTTCCATTCCCTACACAACCTCCCACCCCATCCCCATATAAGAGCAGGTAAGACACATTGCCTAGTGGAAGGTTCAAGGACCTCCCTACTATATTTAGGCTGAGCAAGGTATTCATCCAAAGAGAATAAGTGTTGCCTCCGCACTTTTTCTGAACACCCGAACCTCGAAACAGGCGCATGCTTTCCTGACTCAAGCCCACGAGAACGGATTAATATTCTAAAGGGTTAAAACAGACAGACAAACACAAGAGACCGGGCTCATTTACCAAGGAGCAAGTGGCAAATGGCAGCTTTATTAAGCATAAGTCGGGTATATATACTGTGGGGCAGAAAGACACCAGCCCCCCCATCAGGAACAAGGAAAGAGAAAAATCAGGGGGCTGCACCCAAGGTCGGAGAGCAGCTGAACAGAGAAAAGAGGAACCTTTCTTTCTCTGACTGGGAAACCTTGCCTGCAGGGAGAACCTTGCTTGCAGGTGGAATTACCATAACAGTAGAGGGAGAGTTCTCTCTAAGCTACACCCTTGGGCTGTAGGTAAAATTATCATAACAGGAGAGGGCGAGTTCTCTCTATGCACACCCTCAAGCTGGTGCAGTGGAACCAGGAAGCAGAACGGCCCTGCATAGCGCCTCGGGAAAAATGGGGAACGACCTGTGTACCTACAAATAAGATTCCAGAAAGTCAGTACATGCAATAGGGGTAAATCCTGGTGTCACTGCCAGTGGCCCCTCAGTCTGCCCAAGCCATGCAACTGTCAACCACATTCAGAGGAACTAGTTTGGTCCTATGTTTGTTCCTTCTCAGTCCAGCTGGATTTGGTGAACTTTCATTAGCTCACTGGGTGAACCCATCATGGTCCTGACGTCCTTGCTCATATTCTCATTTCTTCCACTCTTCAACTGGACTTTTTGAGCTCAGTTCAGTGCTCTGATGTGGGTCTCTGTCTCTGCCTTCATCAGTTGCTAGATGAAGGCTCTATGGTGATAGTTAAGATAATCACCAGTCGGACTATATAACAAGTCAAGATTGGGTCCCCTCTCTATTGCTCAGGGTCCTAGGTAGGGTAATCCTTTTGAATTCTTGGAAATTTCTCTAGAGCCAGGTTTCTGCTAACTATATAATGGTTCCCTCAACCTTCTTGTTTTCATTTCTTTCCTTCCTTTATCTCAACCATCCCATTCCCTCAAGTTCTCCTCCTACCCTGTGAAGAGAGTACCCATATCCACATTATTTTTACCTATGGCATGCAATATCTATATGTATTTGTATAATAAGCTAGATATACATTAAGGAGTAATACAGTTTTTTTTTCAGTTTCATTTTTCATGGAATGCATGACCTCTGTTAATACTATGCAATCTAAATTCATGTTTTCCTACACATTTTGTGATTTCATTTTCTTTAGAATTGACATGAACCAGTCAAGCTATTTTTCCATCAGCAGATGGATAGAAAATAAAAAATTTGCTACATGTATAAAATAATAATATTCAACACTTTTCTTATCTAGAAGAAAATAATTAGTGGAAAATAATTGTATAATATCTAATATCTATAATATCTGACATAGATTTAAATGTAAGATCTGGGGAGTGATTGGGAAATGTGTACTATTCAACTCCTGAGCACAGCAATACTTATATTTTAGAACGTGTTGGTTGTTGGAGGATTATTTATTTATTTACTTGTTATTCTTTTCTCCTGGATGTTGAGAGCAATGCTTGTTGTAATATCTAACCACTATTTTTACTGGATGTATCTTTTCCTTCTCCCATCCCTCCTTCCATCCTTGCTTCTTTCCTTTTCTTCTTCCTTTCCTCTGTTTTCAGTGTCAAGGCCAGTTGGAGATGTGGTCCTCAAGGGTTACTTTGCCTTGAGATGAGCCTGTGGCTCCTAGTCTTCTTCATACCAGTTATTTCATCTACATGAAGAAAAGTCAAAGGCCTTGCTTGAACATGGCTTATCTTGGGATCCCCGGGGAAATATTTTTTTCTGTGTTGACCATCCTCTTTGTTTATGACACTGTTTACAAAATACCAGATGGTATGTCTCATGTCCTCCCTGAGTAAGAGAAGAGGGTACTCCCAACATTTATAGAGCATTTCAAAAGATGTCCCAAAGTCCATTGATAGGGCAAGGAAGAAAACAGTCTTCTATTTATTACTGTGATCACATTGGTATAGGTACAATATGGCAGAAGCACACACACAAAGAGAAAAGCACAGATTGATTCCTCCATGGGAGAGGGATTCCAGATGAAAATCCAGGTCAGTCTGACAGAGCCATAACCTTCATGTTTTGGGGTAAGGTGAGTTCTTTTAATTGAATGGAATTGGCTTGTTTGGGCTATTGTGAGAATTGGATGCTTCCAACCAAGAAAGAAAAGCTAATTGGTTCTTGCACAGAAGTATTTCTCTTCCATTTGAAAGTCCTGTTCTCTCTGTGATGGGGAGATGGAATCCCATTCTTTTTCTTGGAGCTGGAGAAGAATCAGGAGTTCTTAAATAATTACTTGAAAAGAACATTATTCTTCTTAGAGCCTCATTTCTGAAGTTCCCTTATTGCTGATGAAGGAGTGAGCTGAATCCCGTCTTTTCACTGATTTTTTAAATCAGTAACCTAAACTTTTACTTTGATGAAAATCTTTATTTTAATTAAATTAGACTATTAACTTTTTATTTGTGAATTTTGCATTAGTGATATGTTACTATAAAATATATAGGTAAATCACAAACAATACATTTATTGTAGTTTCAATTGTCTTGTACAAGAACACAGCACAGAAAGAGATGGTGGAGAAAACTGCTTACTTTCTCGGGTAGAAACAAAAGACTGATGTTCTTGGGTCTCCAAATTGTCTTCAATGCCAAGTGTTCCATATAAACCTTCTATACATGCCTCATTTTGTGAATATCCGCAGCACGTCTTGCTGGGAGCCAAGCCTTAGACATCAAATAACTTGGGGGCATTTATCATTTGAGCCATAACAATCAACTCTTTTCTTTTCAAATTTCTTGATGTAACTTTCTTACTTTATCACTTATAAATTTATTATATGCCACAAACTATGGGAGAATCTTGTCAAAATAGTCAAGGGAAGGTCATTGTATCTTTGAGATTAAAATTTTTCAATACCATGTAAATGTTATTTGATTTTAAAATATATTTGTTATTGAAATTCTAGAATATTCTTATGAATTCAGTACAATAGCTGACTTCAAATTTTCCATTTCTAGAACTTTGATTCATGAACCCAACACAAATAGTTGGTAAACACTGGATTTAGTGGCTGTGGAGATGCAAATTCATCTTCCTCCTGGTGGCTTTGGCACAGCCACAGCCAGCTTAGATTGGTCAATGGAACTATGAGAATGCTTAGGTGTGAAACTATCAAACAAAGCAGATTAAAAGCAGCTAGCTCTTAAAATGGCTGTTGTTTTAACAAAATTCCTCACATGCTACACTGTCAGTGGAAATTTTGAGACCTAAGCACAGCAGGCATTTGTCTGGAAACTACCAGTTCCATTGCTCAGGCTGAATAACTGAGTGTCCATTTTGGATTCCAGTCTCTGACTCTGATGTTCACCTACATTTCTTAAATTGTATATTTGCTTCTTTTTAAAATGTCTTACATTTTTACTGTTAATGTTACACCGCTCTGCCTAAATAAAGTTACTTTCAATTTATTAATCAAAAATTGCACTTTACTTTTACAGACACTATTGGTATATAGGCAGAGATGTGTGACATTACAAAGGTTCCAGTTATATTGAGAGTTAGGGTATTTATTTTTAAAGTAGTGCTGAACTTGATAGTCATAATATCATAATTTTCTCATCAATATGATGAGAAAAATATTTTCTGATATATTGGAAATGAGAAAATGCAGAAAAATAATAACTGTTGTCCATTGTTGGAGGCAATGTCTCATTAATCTGAGAAAAAAATCTTTCTTAATTTTATTTGTTAAAAGCCAGTCCACTGGAATTACAGTGTTTCTACAGCTGAGGGTGATAAAACAATATGTGTTTCTTGTAAATATTTGGTAGTTTGTATACCTAATATATTTTTTACTCCTAATGAAGAGTGCCATTGTGTGTTTTAGTTACTTGCCCTGTCAGCAGCTGTGTTAAGTGAGGGTGTCAGTGCAATTATTGTTTTCCTCTAATTGCTCCCTCCACAGTCCTCTGGAAATCACAGTGATTTAGTGGATCTTTTCCACTTTACAATCCTTACATTCTCTCGCAGCACACTCAACTAATGACAGAGCGTGAAATAATCAACAGGTGTGTCTAGGAAGCATACACATTATGCTTGACTCTAATGGTCCTGGAAGTTTTACATGAATTCAGAGTAGTTTTGTAATACTGTTTATCACTTCCCAAAGTTCAGGTGACCAAGTACAGTTTGGCACTCATGAGGAGCAAACAATTAGCATTCATTATTGGCGCCATGCAAAGAAAATGAAGGCAGAAAGATTGTTTCATTTAACTTCCATATATGTGTTTTGGGGGACAAACAAGAGAAAAAATTATTTGAAAAATCTGATGTGTTCTGGTAATATATATAAAAAGGACCATAAGTTTGACTGTTCAAGTTGTCAGGGACATGGGATTGAATCTATGCTTTCATACTAATATGTTTACATATATATTTCACACTAATATATACATTAGTGTGTGTTTCAATATATATTTATCACAAATATGTGCCTTCATGAATTTCAAATGTCATCCTGTAGATCTACACGTATGTATCACTCATGCACACAGACATGCACAAAGAAAAACAAAACAATAACAGCTGAAAGCCCAAGAGAGGATTTCAGGATCTAAGCAGAGATTGTAAATAAGTAAAAGGCATAAGATCACATTTGTGTATGTGAATGACTGATGAGAAAGTGTTTGTCCTGTAAGATCCTGTAAGACATATTAACATTCTAAAGAATCAATAAACTTATGACATTTTGTAGCTGATCTAGAAGATATCTTGAATCTGCAGTTTTGCAAAACAACAACAACAACAACAAAAACAGAATTGAGATAGATTTTGGTTAAAAGAAGGACAATAATGACAACACACCTTTCCTAGACTCCTAGTTTTGGACTTTCATTACTTCTATTTCAAAGATAAGATTAAAACAGCAAAAGAGTACATTCAAGTTATCCATATCACTTCTTCTGAGGCGTACATTAAGGGGAGGAAATATGGAACACAGAATATACAAAACTGTGTCATACCCAGAAAACTTGAAGCGAGTACATCCCACACAGAACCCAATTAAATCATTGAAAACAACAACAACAACAAATTTTAACCCAATGCCCAGCAATCCTGTCCCTATATTGTCACAGTTATCAAGATGAATCTGCCCTCAGGATCTCTTATCACTCACCTTGAAATTATGAATTGGGCTGGCTTGTGAAGCTGTGAACCAATACTTTTCCTGGCATGAAGGCTGTTGAAGGTACCTATTTGATTTATCAGAAATGTATAAAAGTCTTTCAGTGATCTGGCTCATTTCCTTATTATCCCTTTTTTATATTTAGGTTTAAAAAAAAAAAACCTTTTTTTTTCTCATTTTACAAGTCAAATCCATTTCCCACTCCCTCCTCTACTCCTGCTCCCTATACCTTTCTCTCCCTCTCATGCTCCATACCACCCCACATCCACTCCTCAGAGAGGGTAAAGCTTCCCATGGGGAGTCACCAAAGACTAGCACATTGATTTGGGGCAGGATGAAGGCACCCCCACTAAATCTAGGCTGAGCAAGATATCCCACCAGAAAAAACAGGCTCCAAAAAGCCAGAACAAGCAGGAGGGATAAATCCTGATCTCACTGCCAGTAGCACCACAGTCTGCCCCAGATTTACAACTGTCACCCACATTCAGAGGGCCTAGTTTGGTACTATGTTGGTCCCCTTGCTTTCCGGTCACAGTTGGAAGAGAGGCAAAACAATCCTACAATAAAGGAACTCCCAGAATCATCACCATTCCTGACAACAAGATCTATTATAGAGCTACATTAATAAAAACCAAAACTTGATATTGGCATAAAAATATACAGGTTGACCAATGGAATCAATTCAAAGACCTGGATATTAATCTACACACTTATGAACACCTGATTTTTGACGAAGAAACTAAAATTATACAATGGAACAAAGAAAACATCCTCAATAAATGGTGCTGACATAACTGGATGTCAACATGTAGAAGAATGAAAATAGATTCATATCTATCACCATACACAAAACTGAAGTCCAAATGGATTAAAAACTTCAGTATAAATCTGTCCACACTGAACCTGATAGAAGAGAAAGTGGGAAGTAACCTTCAATGCATGACCATAGGAGACCACTTCCTAAATATAACCCCCATAGCACAGACACTGAGAACAACAATAAATAAATAGGACCTCTTGAAATTGAGAAGCTTCTGTAAAGCAAAGGACACAGTCAATAATACAAAAGGTAGCCTACTGAATGGGAAAAGATCTTCACCAACCCTACATCAAACAGAGGACTGATCTCTAAAATAAATAAAGAACTCAAGAAATTAGACATTAAAATATCAAATAATAAAATTGAAAAATGGGGCACAGATCTAAGCAAAGAATCCACAACAGCAACAAAAAATTCAGATGGTTGAAATACACTTAAGGAAATGTTCAACATCCTTAGCTATTAGAAAAAATGCAAATCAAAACGATTCTCAGATACAATCGTCCACCTATCAGAATGGCTAAGATCAAAAGCACCTTTAATAGCTTATGCTGGAGAGAATGTGGAGTAAGGAGAACACTCTTCCATTGCTGGTGGGAGTACGAATGTGTGCAACCACTCAGTATGGCAGTTTCTCAGAAAATATTACTCCCTTCTGTTTGAGGAACTTAACCTTTAAGTTGAAATGCTTCTTCTACTCATGGAATTATTCACTTCAATATTCAAAATAACAACCCCTTACCAGTCAGTTAAAACAAACTGACACTGCATTCTTAGAATTCCTCTGAAAGTTACTTTTCTAAATCCAAGAATGGTTTTTTTAAATGACTCTCTAACATCCACAAGGAACTTCATTTACTTTATAAGCATGTTCCTCCGCAGTCTTTCTAGTTATGACCAAGGAAATGAAATGAACACCGCTGTTAGGCTAACTTGCTTTCAAATTCAGATTATGAAAACACAGCTTCTAACCAGGGAACCAGGGAAGAGTATATTCCATTCTTTTTAAAATGAGAATGAAGTTTTTTTTCTTTTTTTCTTCAATCTTTCATAGCTTTTATAAAGTTGTTGTGGTGCCTTAAATTGTATGTTTATTTTTCTTCCAAGCAACTGGCATTTATTAATGCATTTCACTGTTTCTGAATATATTCTCATTACTCACCTTTTAAATCATCCCATTTATATTTGTCACTGAAAATACCTCAGATTCAACATTGGTAGATGATGGAAATGTTTAATACTTATTTTTGATAAGATGAATAAGTCCCTGGTACTTTATTAAAGAAAAAACGCAGTGAAGTGGCCCTTTTATTTAAAGTGTTTTTCTTATTCAAATGTAATCTGAGCTCCTGCTGTGGAACCGAGGGATTAATATTCCAATAGTTGTAAAGAAAAAAAATGTAGTAACCACTTGTCCCACGTTAGAAATGTAAATGTTGAAGCTGCAGACCCCTAAAGGTGTTTTCAGTTACTGTTGCTTTGCAGTTTTTAAACTGCATTCAAGTAGATGTCATTAACTGACATTTGAACTGAGAACACAGCATTCAGAATATATGTCTGCCTCTCTTGTCATTATATGGACCATGTACAGTTCAGTTACATAATATTAATAAGCACTAAATCAAAATATTTTTTACTAAGTATCTATGTGAGCCTGAACTATACAGATTAACAAATACTACATTTCTCTTCCAAACTCATGGTCTATCGACAAAGATGCCTTCCATATTTACCCATTTAATTTACCCAGAACATCCACTTTTCTTCAGACTCATAGTTTATAGCTATACACATCTTCAAGACATTTAATCTTTTAATCAATTGTCTTCTATTACCGCCATTTTTTCTTCTCTAAGAAATCTCTAGGATCATCCTAGCCAATCCTTCTACTCCAGATTACTTAGACTTCACAGATGCTTTAGAATGCTTGTGTATAATCGAATTCCTTTGGTTACACTGAAGGGCAACATAGATATTTCATGGTACAAAGAGACATTAAGACAATCCAAAAAGAATGGAATTTTCAGTATATCCAAAATATATTTTATTTTCCAAATTTCATAGAAATGTTTTTCTGGAGTCAAAACTTCATTCTTTTGTCTCTCTGAATGAATTTATAATCTCTCTATCTCCACCTCTCTCTCTATCTCTCTCTCTCTCATGTGTGTGAGTGTGTGTTGTATTTATGTGTATGCAGGTCTGGGTGGATGGAAGACAATGACTGGATGTGTACATGGATGTCAGAGATTAGCCTTAGGATTCCTCCTTAATGGCACTCAACCTTTTTTGAGAAAGGATCTACCACTGAAACGTCTACCTACCTTATGAGCTAGGCAAACTGGCCAATGAGCTCCTAAGATCAATTGCCTGTCTCAACACACCCAATGCTACCTTTACAGACTCACACAATGCCTGACTTTTACATGAGTACTGGGAAAAGAAGTTCGCTCAGATCTTCTTAGGTAGTGGGCACTTCACTCCCACACATACCCAGCCCTCTGCTCACCTCTGGTATTTCAAGTTTTTGATCTCTCTTTGCAATGAACATCTGTAGAACTTGAGGGGTTATTCCATTCTGCCTGTGTTTCTAAGTCTTTTTTGTTTTGTTTTGTTTTCCTGTAGTATTCGTGAATAATTGTTCAAAACAAAATCTCTCCACCCAATCTTTCTCCATTTCATTTCATTTTAGATACTTCCTTTACATTTTTCCTCTGTTTTTGGTTAAAGGTCCACTCTATTCTTATTCTTAACTTTCATTATTTGTTGGAACATCATTATTCCCCTTCTCCTCCTGAAAACTTTTCTTTTATTTTGGTCACTTATAAAATAGAGAAGTTCCTTATGGTATTTCCATAAGTACCTAATTTGGTTGCTTGCTGACCTCCCCACTCACTGCTTCAAAGGTTAAACCCTTTCTTCCTGGGCCTTACCATTTCACTTTCACATTTCTTAAGCTCTTCTGCCTCCTGGCCTTCTCTCTGAAAACATTTCTTTTTCCTCTTCTGAGCCCCTTCCTACTTTTCTGGCATTTATACACACTCACTTCCAAATAGAGAAGCCCATCTACAGGAAGGAAGATAAGGTCTGTATTGACAAGGCTGTTTGTCTTACTGAAAGCGGATTACTTTACATAATACAGTATTTTCAATTCCTCAGTTTCCTTACAATATCATAATTTTATTTTATTTTACAGCTGAATATGATCTCACTGTGTGCATCTACTACATTTTTCTTATTTGACTCGTCTGTTGTTAGGTATCTAGTTGAATTCTATTTTCTTGCTTGTATGAGTAAAGCAGAGACAAACATGGATGAGCAAATATCTCTGCAATAAAATATGGAGTCCGTTCAACCAACACTTTCTACGTATATTAAAATACTTTTGGTCTCCTGCCTAAGTCTTACCTTCATCTCATTTATGCACATTCCACTTGTAAAGTTAGTTTTGTACAACTAAACTATGTAACGTTCTATGAATTTTGCTGTTGGCATTTGTTGTCTCTATTTGGTGGAATCAAATTAGAGTTCATTGACTATTAAGGTAACAACACCTTTAATATACCCCCGAAATAAGTTTTATAATTCTTTCAAAATTTATTGTCACTGAGTCTTTACATGGTTTTGCATGTTCTTGTAGTACTTGTTACTGGTTTCTCGGCATTTTTTTTTTTTTCACTCCAATGCCCTTAGAAGACCATGGGAAATACAAATGCCATCTAACTGACCAATTGCATGACTTAACAGTTTTTTTTCTTAATTTTATTGTTTTATTTTTTTTAAAAGAGGACAAACTATCTTTTTGTATTATACATACCAATCCAAGTTTTCATTTTTGCCCCTCCTCCCTTTCCCTTCACATATCCTCCCTCGCTACCCCCTTCCGTTCCTCAGACAGGGTAAGGCACATTGCTTTGGGGATGGTCCAAGGCTCTCCCTACTATATCTAGGCTTAGCAAGGTGTCAATCCAAAGAGAATAGGTTCCCAAAAAGCCAGTACATGCAGTAGGAATAAATCCTGGTGACATTGCCAGTAGCCCCTCATCTGCCCCAGCCATGCAACTGTCAGAGACATTCAGAGAGACTAGTTTGGTCCTATACTTGTTCCTTCCTAGTCCAGCTGGTGTTGGTGAGATTCCATTAGCTTAGGTAGACTGTCTCAGTGGGTGTACCCATCATAGTCTTGACCTCTTTGCTCATATTCTCATTCCTCCCACTCTTCAACTGTACTTTGGGAGCTCAGTCCAGTGCTTTGGTGCACGTTTCTGCTTCTGTTTCCATCAGTTGCTGGATGAAGGTTCTATGGAGTTATTTAAGATATTCATCAGTCTCACTACAGGGCAAGGTAAGTTCAGGCCCATCTCCTCTATTGCTTAAGATTTTAGTTGATGTCATTCTAGTGGATTCCTGGGAATTCTCTAGAGCCAGGTTTATTGCTAACCCCATAATGGTTCCCTCAATCAAAATCTCTCTTTCCTTTTTCTCATCTCTTCTGTCCTCCCTCAAGTTCACCTCTCCCCTTCTACCCTCTTCTTCTCCTTTCATTCTTCCTTTTCCCCAACCCCCACACTCCCAATTTTGTCAGGAGATCTTGTCTCTTTCGACTTTTCAGGTTAATCTATATATGATTTTCTTAGGGTTCACCTTATCACCTAGCTTCTTTAGGATTATAAACTATAGGCTCAATATCCTTTGTTTATAGCTAGAATCCCTTATGAATGAGTACATACCATATTCATCTTTTTGCTTCTGGGTTATCTCACTCAGGATAACCATCCATTTGCATGCAAAATTCAAAATGTCATTATTTTTACTGCTGAGTAGTACTCTAATGTGAAAATGTACCACATTTTCTTTATCCATTCTTTGATTGAGTATTCCCCTTACTCCATATCCTCTCCTATGTTTTCATTAGACATTCTCACAGGTGTAAGATGGTATCTCAGAGTTGTTTATGATTTGCATTTCCCTGATGACTAAGGATGTTGAACATTTGCTTAAGTGTCTCCAAGCATTTGAGATTCTTCTGTTTAGTTCTATACCCCATTTTTAAATGGGTTTATTTAGAATTTTGATTATGTATCCTGACACAGTACTGAAGGCATTTATCAGCTGTAGGAGTTCCCTGGTAGAGGTTTTGCAGTCACTTACATATACTATCATATCATCTCCATATAACAAAAGTTTGACTTCTTCCTTTTCAATTTAAATCCACTTGATCTCCTTGTGTTTTCTTATTGCTATAGCCAGAACTTCAAGATCTATAATGAAGAAATATAGAGTGGACAGCCTTGTCTTGTTCCTGATTTTAGTGGAGTCTTTTGAGTTTCTCTCCATTTAATCTGATCTTGGTTCTTGACTTTCTGTATATTGCTTTTATTTTGTTTTGATATGTTCCTTGTGTCCCTGATCTTTCCATGAAGTGATGTAGGATTTTGTTGAATGCTTTTTCAGCATCTAATGAGATGATCAAATGGTTTCTCTCTTTTAGTTTATTTACATGATGGATTTTTATTAATAGATTTTCATATTTTCAACCATCCCCGCACCTCTGGAATGAGTAGTTTTATATCCATATTCATGAGTGAGATTGGTCTGTAATTCTCTTTCTTGTTTGAGTCTTTGTGTGATTTTGGCATCAGGGTAACTGCAGCCTCATAAAAAGAGTTTGGTCAAGATCCTTCTGTGTCTATTATGTGGAACACTTTGAGAGGTATAGGTATTGACTCTTCTTGGAAGTTCTGGTAGAATTCTGCACTGAAACCATCTGGCCCTCGGTTTCTTTTGGTTAGGAAGTTTTTGATGACAGTTTCTATTTCCTTGCAGTTTATAGGTCTATTTAAATTGTTCACCTGGTCTTGATTTAATTTTGGTATATGGTATCTATGTAGAAAATTGTCTATTTCTTTTACATTTTCTAATTTAATAGAGTATAGGTTTTCATAGTATGACCTAATGATTCTCTGAATTTCCTCAGTGTCTGTTGTTATGTCCCCCCTTTTATTTCTGATTTTGTTTATTTGGATGTTCTGTCTCTGCCTTTTGATTAATTTGGTTTAGGGTTTGCCTATCTTGTTGATCTTCTCAAAGAACCATTTCTTTGTCTCATTGATTCTTTGCATTGTTTTCTTTATTTCCATTTCTTTGATTTCAGCCTTCAATTTGAGTACTTCCTATCTTCCACTCCTCCTGGGTGGGTCTACTTGTTTTTGTTCTAGAGCTTTCAGGTGTGCTGTTAAGTCACTGATGTGAGCTTTCTCCATTTTCTTTATGTGGGCACTTAGTGATATGAACTTTCCTCTTATCACTGCTTTCATATTGTCCCATAGGTTTGGGTGCATTGTGCCTTTATTTTCATTTAATTCTAGGAAGTCTTTAATTTCTTTCTTTATTACTTCTTTGACCCAGGGATGATTCAATAGTTCATTGTTCAATTTCCATCACTTTTTAGGCTTTCTGAGAGTAGTGTTGTTTTTAAATTCTAAATTTAAACCATGGTGATCCAATAAGACCCTGGAGGTTACTCCAATTTTTTTCTATTTTGGAGGTTTGCTTTGTTATTGAGTATGTGGTCAGTTTTAGAGAAGGTTCCATGAGGTGATGTGGAGAAGGTATATTTTTTGTGTTTGGGTGGAATGTTCTATAGATGTCTGTTATGTCCATTTGATGCATGACTTCTGTTAGTTCTTTTATTTATTTTAAGTTTCTTTCTGGTTGACCTGTCCTGTTCATTGGTGAGAGTGGAGTTTTGAAGTCTCCTACTAATAGTGTGTGGGATTTGATGTGCAATTTAAGTGTGTGGATACTCTTGTATTAGTGCCATAGATGTTCAGGATTGATACTTCAACTTGACAGATTGTTCCCGTCATGAATATAAAGTGTCCTTCTCCATACCTAATGACTGATTTTAGTTTGCAGTATATTTTGTTAGATATTAGGATAGGTACAACCTCTTGTATCTTAGGTCCATTTGTTTGGAATACCTTTTCCCAACCTGTTATTCTGAGGTAATATCTCTTTGAGGTTGAGGTGTGTTTCTTGTATACAGCTGAAGGCTGGGTCCTGTTTTTGTATCCATTCTTTTAGTCTGTGTCTTTCTATAGGTGAATCAAGTCCATTGATATAAAGAGATATTAATAACTAGAAGTTGTTAATCGTTGTTATTTTTTTTGTCAAAGTGTTTGTGTGTTTCCCTTATTTGTGTTTTGCTGATGGGAAGTAATGTACTGCCTGTGTTTTTGTGGGCACAGTTAGCTTTCTTGGGTTTAAGTTTTCATTTTAGAACTTTCTGCAGGGCTGGGTTTGTGGATATGTATTGTTTAAATTTGGTTATGTCATGGAATATTTTGTTTTCTCCATTGATGGTGATTGAAAATTTTGCTGGGTACAGTAGTCTGGGCCTGTATCTGTGGTTTCTTAGTGTGTACAGCAATCTGCCCAGGACCTTCTGGCTTTCATATTTTTTATTAAGAAGTCAATAGAAATTCTGATAGATCTACTGTTATATGTTACTTGACCTTTTTCCTTTGCAGCTCTTAAAATTCTTTATTCTGCATGTTTTATGTTTTGATTATTATATGGCAATGAAACTTTTCTTTTTGATTTAGTCTATTTGGTGTAATGTAAATTTCTTCTATATTCTGTGATTTTGTTGAATATATTTTCTGTGCTTTCATGATGTGGGATTCCCCTCTGTATGATGTAAACACCATTCCATTGGTTAATTAACAAACAGGAACTACAAAGACAAGTATAATCAATCAACAAAGTACAAGAGATAAATGAAAGAATCTCAAGTGTTGAGGGTACTCTAGAGAAAATAGATTCATTGGTCATATAAAACATTAAATCCAACAAATACTTAACACAAAACATCCAGGAAATCTGGGACACAATGAAAAGACCAAACCTAAGAATATCAGGGCTAGAAGGAGAAGAACTCAAGCTCAGAGGTGTTGTAAGAAGGCCGCTTGTTCATCCAAGCTGCCCAGAATTGAAATAGCCACACTGATAGTCCATTAAATCACTGCTTAGTCCATTAGCTCTGCCTTTGTAGTTCCTGTCTATTTACCCAGAATTCCTTCTCTTTGTGTTTTCTTGTCTCTATTTCAGTCTTCAAGTCTTAAACTTTTGCTTTACCTGTTTGATTGTTTTTTTTTTCTTGGTTTTCTTGGATTAGCTACTAATTTCTTCCAATTTTTGCTTTTCTTTTCCTTATTTTCTTTAAGGGAGTTTTTTTATTTCCTCTTTAAAGGTCTCCATTATCTTCAAGTTATGTTTAAATCAGCCATTTTCTTCTGCTTTTTCTAGGTTAGAATAATCAAGTATTCTATTGTGTGACCACTGGGTTCTGGTGTTATCATTTTTCTTTTAAGGTTGTTGGATGAATTCTTGCTTTGTCACCTACCCATCTCTTCCTTCAAATAAGGCCAGTAGTGTTTTTGCATCTTGGTCCAATCCTTGCAGTGACTGTCTAAGTCTTTGAGAATTGCTCTTCATTAGCTCTGTACTGCCCATATCTATGTCTCAGGGAGCCACTGAGGTCTCTCTAAGCCCGTTCTCTTGATCTTCTCTCCTGATTTGCTCTCTTTGTCATCTCATTTGATCTGCTCAGTGTTGTCACTAGCTCTTGGTCCCCCCCCCCAGTATTCTAGCAAACTTTTGGTTCCCTCAGTATTGTAGTACGCTATATTTCAGAGTTCCACTGAGGTTGCAAGAGGATAGGCAAGTTTGGGGGTTGGATGGGGCTTGTAGCTTTTACTATCTGGTGGATGTGGATGAATATTAGGACAGCATACCTGCAGGAAACTCTCCTGCTGATTGACTAGAAAAGCCAAGGCAATTGGGGGAGAGGCCTGGGGTTTTGTTCTACTATGGAGGTCCTAGAGAGTGGGATGTCCCACTGCATGGCTGGTCACTCACCTCTTAATCCCCTCAGTATTGCAGGAAGCTGTTTCAGAGTTCCACTGAGGTTGTAGGAGAATAGGTGAATTTGGGAATGGGATGGGGTTAGTATCTTGCAGTATCAGGTTGATGGGAGTTGGTATTTGACTTAAAAGTTTAAAACTCTAGTGGTCTTCGTATCCATTCTATTGGTTACTTTATTTATAGAGTTATATTGGATAATTAGTGTTCATGAAAAATCTTTAGTTTTTTCCATTGAACTCCTTGTCCAAACCCTATACCTGAGATAAATTTATTATTGTTTAACGAACTCTTCAGTTTGAAGAGCCTTCTTCCACATTTATTTTCTACATAGAAACTAATTGTAATTACTTAAGTATAGAAAATAGAACTTTACAGTTAAATCACTAAAATTTTGGCTATATATAGTTTTAAAAACAGCAATCATTTATATAAATTATATTTTCCCTTATGCTTTGTGAATTATGGTAATGAATTTAATGAGAAAGAGCCTTCTTTATTTGATTACAGAATGTTTTCAGTATTTCTCAGCATTAGTTTGAGTCCACATTTTGAAACTCTGAGTGACTCTGCTTTTCCTGATTTTACTTCCCATTTTGCTCCTGAATCAATCACTTAATCTACATTATTGACAAGTACCTCACCTCATCAAGCCTTCTCTCTGTGTTTTATTCCAACCTATTGTGTTTTCTTTCCAATTTTGGTTTCTAGGCTACAGCATACTGACAGAATTCAGGACATTATACACAAATAGGGTACAGTGGCACATGAGGGAAGAGCAGAGGCAGGAATATCATTCTTTGAACTTTTCAGATTTCATCAAAGGTCACAAGAGCTTGATTCAAGAGATTTACCACCCCACCTCTATATCTAGAGGATAGGAATATTTTTGTTTATGGAGATACACAGGTATAAGTATGACCAGTCTTTTCCTCTAAGTGTTACTCACCTGAGTATCATAATGTTCTGTTTCATTCATGCTCTCCACAGGTTCCCACATACTCATCACATTTATCACAAAGCACAAACGATGTACTATGGCTTTGCTCCTTTATTCTGGAGGTTTCTATTACACATGAAACTCCAAAAAAATGTATATGTTTTCTCATTTAAATATTTTAGTTGGTTAGTTGGTTCATCCACAAACCTAGGAATGGATTAAGAAAGAACTTCTGTCTTGCAAGATTTTTGGAAACAATAAAATAATAATTTAATGCGATAATTTGTCATTATCCAATGGAATAATTTGGGCCCTCATTTACACTTGGAAAATTTGATTTGTTGTAGTTTTATTATATGTAGTTTTCTTGTGGATATTTTATCAGATTTTGAACAAGATATGACTGTCTTGGACTTTGTAGAAAGTAAAGATTGTTCATTATCAGAAAATTTAGCTAATTTTAAATTTACTCTAATTTCACCATTTGATGTGGGAGAATTGTCTGTATTCTGTCAATCATATTTTAATAAAACGCTGATTGGCCAGGCAGGCAGTATAGGCGGGAAAACCAGACAGGAAGTAGAGGTGATGCAATGAGAACAGGAGAATTCTGGGAAGCAGGGAGGTTCCTCTGCTACTCCTGCACAGATCACTGAAGAAGCAATATGTAAGCTGCCCCCGCTGGAAAAGATACTGAGCCATTATTGCTAACATAGATAATGATAATGGATTAATATAAGTTTCAAGGACTAATAAGAAGCCTGACCTAATGGGCCAATCAGTTTATAATCTTATGGAGTCCTGTGTGTGATTTTCATTGGGAGTTGCTGGCTGTAGGGTACCGGCGGGACAGAAACCCCAACAAGCCGGCCCTCGTGTTACAACCATTTATATAGAATTTTCTAATTTTGTTTTTACCTCTGTCCCAACTGTATGAGAGGAGACTGCCCCTTAAATGAAAACCAGCCATCGCTCTGAATTTCCTATCCCTTCTTCTGATCCTGCTAGTCTAAGGTTTGATTTTTGTTTCCCACCTCATTCATCTTTGACTTTTTAAAAATTTTCTTCTAACATCTGTTCTTCAGTTTAAACTATTTTAAATTAAGGTTCATATACAAGCAAAAATGTTTCATTTTCATATTTAAAATGTGTTTTAAAAATTGTATATACATAATTATGATATTTATTTTCTTATAATAAAAGAAAGTTGATTTCAGAGACAGTTTGCACAATACACACTGGAAAAGACAATTAAACCAATAATAACATTATAAGCTTGGGTATAAATCTAATATAATTGAATTCAGCTGTGTCTAAGAGTGTACCAGTTCATGCTTCTACCCATTACATTCTCATCTCCATCTTTGCTGCTTGATACAAACTCAGGCACCACTTCACCTCCTAGCATGGCTGTTTATTTCAGTTGGATTCAGAAAACATTTCATTTGAAAATTTATGGATAACACATTTGTGTCTACTGAAAATTGAGTCATAAAGTGAATTATTGACTATGTTTAAAGATATGAAAGTGTTTTTAAATTTATGTATCAAATTGAGAAACAAGATTATGTCCTTTCACTCTTCACAGTACTTGGCCTAGCTAATATCTAGGGAAACGGTGTGAAATCACAGAATTTGATCTTGCCGTTGTCTTGATCTCATTTGAAATCTTGTCATGATTCACTCATTGAAATGAGCACTTAAATCTACTTAAAATGATAAATTCTTGTCAATTTTACTTAAATTCTGGAGCAAAGTTTCTTTTTTAAAGTCTAAACAACTTGATAAGGTGGTACAAATCATAAACTCTTTTAAACAGCTGACTTTAGTCTAGTGATCTCCTTTTGAAAACTAAATGGGTTTGGCCATAATCAGTGTCAGAATCATTAAGGAATGCTTACATTTGGAGATGACTTAAGCTGTTGGCTCTTAGAAAACTCCCAGTTTTGATGACAGCTTGCATGATGTTACCCAGTTTTAATGTTTTGTATATAAATGTGTGTTTGATGTGTTATGCAGTGGTACTTTGTTACATATGAGATATAGGCGTCAATTTCGTGATTTCCTATTGATGTTGCAAGCACTTCCCTCTCAAGTACCATTTCTGAAACACCTACAGAAACTATCCTAAATATGTTTATAATAAGCAAAACAAATCACTTTAATAGATCTCACCCCTTCATACAAATCTCCTGATTCCCTTGTGTCCTTCACTGACAGAGTCATTTCTTCAGAACAGTACATTACCTACCAGGATTCCTAATACAAATAGCAAGCGGAGTCACATCTGCAGCATCAAGGCTGTTTACTACTCACCAAAATCATAAAATCTAAAATGAGGGACTCTACCTGTAAACTTCTTCTGATAGATTTTTCCAATTTCTTTGAGTTCCATGGTTATAGTTTGATAAACCAAACTGATTTTAGAAGCCTCTTCCTTAGAACACACTCCTCACAAATGCTTAAGAATAATCCATAAATATATGACTTTGACATTTTATTATAAAACGTGTTACCTCATAACTGACTTTTACAGAAGAATCTGAATTGTGACCAATAGAAAAGACTTTTGAGCAGACAATCTATCTGTTGTGTTATTTCATCCTGACAACACAGCCTTTGTTGTACATGGAATTTGGCAGCATTCACTTACTCACCTCAATAAAATGATCATCTGCCTACTTCTATTGGACGATCATCCTGCATCCATATTTTCTTGATTTCTGTTTTCACCATTCTAGTATTAATTTAATAAGATTATAAAAGAAGCTATATGGACATTTATTATAAAAACTAATTGACAAGAAAATAGAAGGAAAAATGTGGGCCCTTCTATATTTAAAGAAGAAGAGTGCTGGGGGTAAAACATGGGTGGTTGGTGTACATGGCATATCTGAGTTGAAGAATTACAACTAGTAATCAAATAATAAGAGTTAACTGTTTTCTAAGTAGCATGAAATACTTATTGTTTGAAATGATAGGTTGTTTGCAATGACAGATATTACATGTGACTTGTCTGGTCACTGCTGTTGACCAGCCTGGTCATATGTAATGCCTAGTCACATATAGTGCTAATTAAATTGTATGTATTTGGAAGATAATACGCTGGGAGCAACATATCACTGTAAAACTGAAGCTGTGACTATCTACAGCAGCAGAAACAAACATACATTTTTGTGTGACATTTGTATATGGTGAGTTTCTTTACAGAGATTATTCTTCAGAACCATGCAGTTTTATTGCATATAAAAATAAATAAAAGAAAAAAACTCAAAAAACCTCCCTCATACTGTTTTATATTTCCAGTTTTGTGGCAGGTTGCATAGCTCTCCTCGTCTGCATTGGTTCTCTTAATAAAGTGATCCTTTGCCCCTAATATCTGATTCCATAGATGTTTGCCCTAATAAAAGTGTATGAGCACCAGAGACAAGTTCTAACGCTGCCAGTTAGGCTCATTTGAATGCAGTCACCATGCTTATCATCCATACCCTTTAGCAGTATTACTTACAAGATGGATAGATTTGATGATCAGATTTGATGTAAAATAAACAGTATACACAACTATATAGTATCAAGACACATCTCCCATTTAAGGAATTGTTTGCATTATCTGACTCACTGGAAATCCCAGGCCAGTCTTTCTCTTTTTGCTACCATTGTTTACCACAGGCCTTCTCTGTTTTAACCAAAGTGACATACTCACTAGTCACATGTAGTGCTAATTAAATTGTCTGTACTTGGAAGATCTGCCAATCCCCTAAACATATCAACCTTTAAACCTCTACTATTTTAGCCATGACACTCTTATTTTTCAAACATATTTTCTTCAAATGGCAAAATTTAATAGCTGTTACGACCTGGTATAATATGTAACTTTCTGGTCTCTGATCACACAAACATGTACACACTTAACACATGACACAAATAGATAGATGCCTAGCTCAGTTCCTTAAGTGCTGCAGAACGTCTTGAGAGCAGGGAGTGCATTTGATAACTGTATTATTACTTTGATAGGGAAGATAGATTTTTTATTTTGTAAATTTTTATTATTTTTTATTTCATTAACACAATAAAATATAGTAAAACAAAACAAAAACCATGACATCAAAATTGGACAAGACAAACCAACAGAAAAAAAAGAGCTCCAAGAAAAGGCACTAAAGCCAAAGGCCCACTCATTCACACACTCATAGAATTACTGGGATGAAAGCTACAATATATCCATAGAGGGACTAGTGAAGACCCGTACACACATTATGCTTTCTACACCCATCGTGTGAGTGCATATGAGCTTTGCTCAGTTGCTTTAGAGGGCCTTGCTATTTGTCCCTTCTGGCTCTTACATTTCTTATATCTCTTCTTCCATGGGGTTCCCTGAACTCTGATTTATAGGGATTTGTAGAGACGTTCCATTTAGACCTGTGTGTTCCAAAGTTTCTCTCAACCTCTGCAAGAATGCTTTGCTGTGTCTCTGTATCTGTTCCCTGCTGCAGGGGGAGGATTCTCTGATGATCGTTAAATAAGACACTGATCTACAAGTATGGCAGAATACCATTAGGAGTCATTTTATTGTTACATTTTAAAACAAGTAGTATAAGTTGTTCTCTGCCCCCCCCCCAGGTAACTGGGATGTTTCTGGTTCCTGGTTACTCAAACAGTGTTGGGTATGGGTCTCACCTCATGGAGTGGGCCTTATGTCAAAGTCAAAGTATAGTTTGCAGACAGGATAATATTGTGAATCAAAGGTTTGTAGCTCTGTTGATCTTTTCTTTCTCTTTTGGTAGTTGCAGAGAGCCTTTCCTTACCAAAGACACTAGAACATAGGATGAAGGTTCTATGTATGCACCAGCTCACAATTTTCATGCTCAGTGACTTGTATGGGTGTTGTCTTTAGCAATGAAGCCTTGATGTTCATTTGTGAAGAACAACCTATTATTTTGACAAATACTTGGGTTGTTTGAGGATTTCTATGGGAATCCTTTGACCAACAACTCAATTGAGTCCAGTCCTGGTACTTTATAGAAATCCATACAATTTTATAACCATTTAAAATACAAATAAAATTTAATATTAGAGTTCCCATTTTCCACCAACTTTTCAACTATCTCTCCCTTTTCTCCTAACTCAACTACCATTTTAGTTATGGAATATCTGAAATTCACCCCCGACTGATACCTATCCTTCCTGTCACTAGATTGAATCGAAAAGCAAGATAACAACAGCTATGATCGTATTTAGTCTGTTTTCTATTCTGTCTACTCCACCCCCCTATATTCTGACCTATCGGGCCAAGCAGTTTCTTTATTAATTAACCAATGAAAGCAACAGAAATACAGAAGACCCACCTACATCAAGTTTTCTTATTTCTCTGTTAGGTTTCTATTTGGTTGACCTGTCCATTGGTGAGAGAGAAGTGTTGAAGTCTCCTACTATTAGTGTGTGGGGTTTGATGTGTGCTTTGAGTTCTAGTAATATTTCTTTTACATATGTGAGTGCTTTTATATTAGGGACATAGATATTTAGGATTGAGACTTCATCCTGATGAATTGTTCCTGTTACGAGTATAAAGTGTCCATCTCCATCTCTTTTGATTGATTTTAGTTTGAAGTCAATTTTGTTAGATATTAGCATAGCCATACCTGCTTGTTTCTTAGGGATGTTTGATTGGAAAACCTTTTCCCAACCCTTTACTTTCAGGTAGTGTCTGTCTTTGTGCTTGAGGTGTGTTTCTTGCAAACTACAGAATGTTGGATCCTGTTTTTACATCCATTCTCTTAACCTGTGCCTTTTTATAGGTGGATTGAGTTCATTGATATTAAGTGATATTAATGACCATTGGTTGTTAACTCCCATTATTTTTTTTGGTGGTAGAGTTTGTGTGTTTCCCTCTTTGAGTTGTGCTGGTGGAGGGTTGTCAGATGTCTTTGTTATTATTCATGTTGTTTGGTTCCTTGTGCTATGATTTTCCTTCTATTACTTTCTGTAAGGCTTGGTTTGTGGCTGCGAATTGTTTAAATTTGTTTTTATCCTGGAATACCTTGTTTTCTCCATTGATGGTGAATGAAAGCTTGGCTGGGTATAGTATTCTGGGCTTGCTTCCATGGTCCCTTAGTTTCTGCAGCACATTTATCGAAGACCTTCTGGCTCTCATGCTTTCCATGGAGAAGTCAGGTGTAATTCTGATAGGTTTACCTTTGTATGCTATTTGACAGGTTTACCTTTGTATGCTACTTGACCTTTTTCCTTTGCAGCTCTTAATATTCTTTCTTTATTCTGTATGTTTTGTGTTTTGATTATTGTATGGTGTGGGGATTTTTTTTGATCCAGTCTATTTGGTGTTCTGTATGCTTCTTGTACCTTCATAGGAATATCCTTCTTTAGGTTGGGAAAGTTTTCTTCTATAATTTTGTTGAATATATTTTCTTGGACTGTGAGGTGTAATTCTTCTCCTTCTACCCCTGTTATTCTTAGGTTTGGTCTTTTCATGGTGTCCCAGATTTCCTGGACTTTTTGTGTTAAGTATTTAATGGATTTGCTGTTTTCTTTGATCAGTGTGTTTATTTCCTCTATAGTATCTTTAGTGTCTGAGATTCTTTCTTCTGTCTCTTGTATTCTGTTGGTTATATTTGTCTCTGTAGTTTCTGTTCATTTTCCCAGATTTTCCATATCCTGCCATCTCTCAGTTTGTGTTTTCTTCATTGCCTCCATTTCAGTTTTCAAGTCTTGAACTGTTTCCCTTACCTGCTTGGTTGCTTTTTCTTGGTTTTCTTGGATATCTTTGAGGGATTTATTCATTTCTTCTAATTTTTTGTTAGTCTTCTCATCAATTTCTTTAAAGAAGTTTTTCACGTCCTGTTTAATGGTCTCTAACACTTTCATAATGTTACATTTAAAGTCCATTTCTTCTACTTCTTCTGGATTAGGGTGTTCTAGTCTTCCTGTTGTGTGTTCTCTGGATTCTGATGTTATCATGTTGCTATTCAGATTGTTGGAGGAATGTTTCATTGGTGCCTGCCCATCTCTACCTTCAAATGCTGTTAGGAATACTGGCGGCTTGGTCCGATCTTTGCTGTGGCTTTTTGTGGACTTGGGGGTTTTTCTTGTGGTCTGCTCTCTCTTAGGCCCCCTCAGCACTGGGGTTGTCTCTCAGATCTTCTCCACCCTGAAGTAGGCTGTGGTGGTGGATCTAAGGACCCTGCAGATGAAAGGAAGTACTTGGGGGGCAAACGGGGATGGGATAAGTAGAGAAAAGGCAGTACCAGGGAGAAGCTCTGCTGGATGGGAAGAATGTTTAGGGGGTTGGGAGGTGCCTGTGATCTGTGTCCTGCCGGCCAATCGGGCACTCACTTACCCCTCCAGATGGAACTTCTGGTATAGGAGCAGGGCCACTTGCTGGCCAGGGACCTCACAGACCAAAGGGTGGGCTTGGAAGGTGCAGGCTCTGTGGAACAAAGAAACTCCTGCAGCGGTTGCCCTCACCACTTTGTCCCAGACCCTCAGCCCCTAAGCCTGCTGAGTTGGGGGAATCCTATGACCCGAAAGGGGTGCTTGGGGGCAAGCAGGGATGGGATAAGAAGAGAAAGGCAGTAGTGGGGAGAAGCACCTGCTGAATGGCCAGAAAGTTTAGGGAATTGGAGGGTACCTGTGCTCCCTTTCCAGGACTTCAGGCCAGCCAGTCGGGCACAGACTCACCTCTCCAGATTGTTGTATCTCCTGGTACAGGAGCAGGGCCAGTTGCTGGCTAGGGACCTCACAGACAAAAGGGCCGGCTTGCCGGGTGCAGGTTCAGGTGAACAAAGAAACTCCTGCAGCAGTTACAGTCACCACTTTGTCCCTAGATCCTCAACCCAAAAGCAGGCTGAGTTGGGGGATCCTATGACCCGGCAGATGGAAAGGAGTGATTGGGGCCAAGCTGGGATGGGATAAGAAAAGAAAGACAGTGAGAAGCCCCAGCTGAACGGCCAGAAAGTTTAGGAGATTCGAGGGTGCCTGTGCTCCCTTCCCGGGTCATCTGGCCTGCTGGTCAGGCACACACTCACCCCTCTGGATGGTCGTATCTCTTAGTACAGGATCAGGACCTCTTACTGGCCAGGGACCTCACAGACAATTGTGGCTTTCTTTACCTGTCCTCCAGCACATCTTGCTCCGCTGAGTCTCATGGTTGCTCCTCTGACTCTGCCCACTTCTTCCCAGCATTCTTTTTGCCCAGAAAATTCTGCCCACCTATCAGCCAATCAACTTTTTTTTAGCAATGAGAACAACACATTTTCATAGAGTACAAAAGGATTATTCCACAGGCCTGCTTTCTCTAGGCCCCACTTCTTAAAGTATCTAATGACTCACCAAAATGGTACTGTGTATCACACTTCCTAAAAGTGAGTATATAAGTCATACATTTAATTCACTTACAAAATGATGAAAGGGATCCCAATTCCTTTCAGTTTAGTAAACAGCTAGTAGCCATCTGGATACTGTGGCACAATATACACACACCTACCCATGTGTAACACGTACAAGGTCATCCATGTATACACAGTAAATGGGCCAATTTTACCATTTAAACTTGGCATATACTTTCAAAAGTGTTGATTATTCAAAATACCTGTTTGTCCAAGTCTATTAAGCTATAAAACTACATTTAATGGCCCCTTATATCTGAGCCCTGTTAATAAGGCAAATGCTTCAGACCTACTTACAAACACCATTAAATTTCAGCACTAATTACTAATAATAGGAATGAAATCAGCACCTGTCTCAGCTGCTTTCCATTTTAGATTGCACTTAATAAATAGTTAAGAAAATCCTCTGTTGCTAAACATTTACTGGGGCTATTTGCATTCTGATTTTCAAAGAGCTATTATGATTTATCACCCTGTATAATAATTGAAGGACAATTGTATAGGACTGGACGCCATTGACTGTACTTCTGTGTTTGAACTCGAAACAATATGTGTACACTGTATTTGAATTCTTTTGTACCATGACAGTTTATTTTAACGTGGAGACTCTTCTGCTTTGTCTCCAGCATACCAAAATGAGAATCGTGAATGGGCCTTTTCACATGAAGCATCAATGCAGTGTCATGAAAAATAGGGAAGTCTTAATGATACCTTGAAATGAGAGCCTACTTCCTGCTACACTTGCTTTGTTTTCTTTTGATCTATGCTATCCCTAGAAATGCTAGCAGACTTTTAAAGTGAACATAAGCTGGTAAATTGGCAAGTAGCTCAGTTCTGACTGTAACAGAATTTAATAGCGTACTAGTTTTAGTGAGGATGTAGTTTTGGAAGCTTGCCATTTCTTAAGAATATAATTGCTATCATGCTGCTTCACTGAAAAGGTATCACAAAAATATGTAAATAGAAATATTATAGAAAAATGCCAAGAAATTTTGCACTGAGCTCAACTTACCTAATCAGAGGATACCAAACATTATTTTGTCTATCTTGACCTATTCCTGTTTTACAATTGTATAATCCTCTGCTTTGGAATTCATACCACCTGAATGGTAGATTTGGTGCCTCTAATCACAAACAGTTTATTGGAAGATATATTTAAAATTACCTCAAAATACATTATAATATACTTTCAGGTTTGCAATCATAGAAAGAAAGAATGAATAAAACGGAAAGAAATAAAAGAAAGAGGAAAAAAGGAGGAAAGAGAGAGAGAGAGAGAGAGAGAGAGAGAGAGAGAGAGAGAAAGCAAAAAGAAAAGATCTTCCAAGATAGCCAGGAGGTGGCAGCATGGCAGTGGTGTAGAAAATGTAGACGTCTATGTTCCAGTAAGTGAAAATCAGTTTCTCTGTTTTTGGAACTATATCGGATTCAAAGCATAGAGCTTACTCCATAAAGGAAACATAGTTAAGAAGAGACTGTCAGTAAGATCTAAATGACAGCTTGACCAAAGCAGAATTGCAAAGATAGGAAATTGGGCTCTTCTCCTCAAATAATGTAGAGGAAAGATGAAAGGAAGAGTGGATGGAGAATGGCGGAGCTCTTAAAATTCTGCTTTCGACTGCTTTAAATAAGCTTGATGGAACCCATTAGGGAATCTTTTAAAATTCCAGAGAAGATGGGCCCTGGTATTGAAATAACCAATTAATTCCATCTAGGCCATTAGGAAAGAATTAAAGGTCATTATTGTAATTGCACAGGTTCAAAACAAACTCCTCACATTTATCATCTTTAAAGTCCATTTGGGCTTTAAAAAAGCACAAAGCCTCTGGTTCTATGATCTTATGACTCTCTCATAGAACAAATACGTTCAGTTTGCAAGAACTCTAGTCTGCTCTGTTCAGTTGTAAAGCTGTGACCCGCTTCACAACTACCACAATTACCTGCAGGTATTTTTATAACAGAAATAGGAAGATCTTTTAAATCTTAGCAGGGAATCCATATGTCTCTAGCAACATGTGATGTTAATAAAGCTACAAGGAAACAAAAATGCAGTCCTCCTCCCAAAGAAAAAAAAAACTGTAATAAGATTTTATTGCAGAAATTCTGTAGAATATTCTGTAACACAGTTTACTGTGAATTAACATCTTTGCATTCAACTGTTGTTTTCCTAGCTCTTTATAAATTCCAGAAAGTGAAAATTGCAAACACTCAGTTCTCTGGGGGATAAAATGACCCATCGGCATTAAGCATGCTTAGTAGGTAGTCGTACTCCACATGTAGGAGACAAAATTGCTTACTTTTTGTTCTTCCAAAACTTACTTATCAAATTCCCTACCACTCTGCAACATTCTAGGCCAAACTGAAACACACAGTAAGCTTGAACAGGTACATTAAACAACTCTAGGTAAATAAAAGGAGAGAGATTAGAACCTAATTAGATGAACAAATCATTTGTGCGGTTTTTATGTAGTCCTAATATCTAGCAAAATGATATACATAAGTACTGTGATTTCCTATTATAAATGAAATAGTTCATCAAAATTACATATATTAAACTGGTAAGAATTTACAGGAATTTACTATAAGTGAGTATCTTCTGATAAGAACAGAAGAACACACGCAGTTCTCCAAAGTCTCTAATGAAGGGTAGCCTGGGGAGAGAGTTCATGCCCTTGTTGTCCTGTAGTGGGCAGCAAAGGCTTTGTTTGACTTGAAGATTTTTTAAAATTAAATTAAATTTTTTATTTACCATAATTTGTTTATTGATTCTTTGGGAATTTCACATCATGCACGCTAATTCCACTTGACTCCCAGTCTCCCCATATCCTCTCCTCACCCTTGCAGTGCCCTGAATAGAAAATTAAAAATATATATCATTCCATACCAAATCAAAACAAGACAAATGGACAAAGGATAGAGAAGGAAAGAAGTTTTAAACTTTTGAGATAAAACAAATTGTCCTCTTCCACAAGAGTCTCAGCCTCATGACGGGGAAACTGAAGAGGAAGAAGTGGTTTGAAATGAAGAAGCACTTGCTTGTGTTTGTTATACCCTATGAGCATAACTGGTGTCCAGGGCACATCTGTGCTTGGTTAGAGGGGCACCAACAGTTACCCTCATATGTACAGGTGCCCATTCTCCTTTATGCGTCTTTCCTTGGTTTTATATGAATGTTTTCCCCACTGAGGATAAGGATTAGTCTGACAATGTTGACACACATTGTCTTTTCAACAAGAACTGGAGCCATGAAAACCTAAACAACACAGAGTAGTTCTTTTAAAGGCTAAATGTATGTAAAATCGAGAAAGCACCCAGGCAAAAAACACAATATACATCGGCACCTATGCCATGTCAGGTCTCTTCAGAGTGATGGAATGTACAATAAAGTCAGCCAAGTAGTAAGTTAATGGACAAAGCATTAGTGTGATGCTCTAGACTTCTGAGTGAAGTGAAAGATTTCCACGAGGCTTTCACTTCATCTATAATGTTGTCTCCAGTGAAGAACATGAAAGAAGAAATGAGAAGTTGCTGGAACACCCTGCTCTTGACTGAACACTACTTTGGGGTAGAAAAAAGGATAATTATTAAAAAACATGAACAAATTAATCACCCTGCTTAAATTCTATAAACAAAGTGGATCACACCCAGCTGTTGTTTCTTTTTTTAATTTTCCATCTTTGACTAAATACTTTTCATGACATAATTGAAATCATGAATTTGATCTATAGCGCTAAAATACAACCCCTTAATGTTCCTTAATTAGTTATTTTATAACATTTTAGTGCTACCTCTTCATGATAGAAACTATGACTGACTTTATTCTTCTGGCCTTTGAGAAAAACACAAAACAATCCTAACTTTTTGTTAGGATTTATAGTTTTATAGTTTCTTTGTATCTCTGTTTGTAGATTACTGCTAATTCAAAAGAGATATACATTGTCCAAATTATTTTAGGTTTGCTGAGGGTCTCTGTATAGCATGAAATGCTTCATTCCAAAAATAATACCTATTCTCTTATTAAAATAAAATATTTTATAAAGTGATCTATTTAGATAAACAAAGAAAACCTAACTTTCATCACTAAAATATTAATAAAATTAGTGTTTTATTGGAATCTCTTGATTTGCTGCCCAGTCAATGACAGTTTGACAGGTTTTCCAATTGCTGCTGCCAGACATGGGTTTCTACTGTACTTTGTTTGTCTGTAGCATTTTGGGGGATTCTGGCATGTCTTCCTTTGTTTTAAAATTCATACCTGGAAAATCCTTGCTGTTGTTGATCCTGATTATACACATCTATAATCCTCTCAGTGCCGAGGCAGAGACAGGAAGAACATTCAGTGTCACCCCATGCTACAAAATAGTATCTGCCCTAGAAGAAAAAACAATGAAAATACACATTCCAAAAAACCCAAGCATGCTTATGTGATGAGTTTTTTTATCTACTCACTGACAAAATTCTTCAGCTTAACTGTCTTTTCTCTCAACCATAATAGCAACTGTGAAATGTGTACAAATAAATTAATACTTGTGAAATATTTTTATCTTTTACTAGTTTGGAATAGGCATGTGTAATATAAATTACACAAATGTTTTTCTCTATTTTCTTTATTTGTATAGGTAGATGCTGTCTTAGGGTTTTTATTGCTATGAACAGACACCATGACCATGGCAACCCTAATACAGAAAATATTTAATCAGGGGTTGGGGCTGGCTTATAATTTCAGAGGTACAGTTCATTACCATCATGGCAGAGAGCATGGCAGCATGCAGGCAGACATAGTGCTGAAGCAGTAGCTGAGATACCTACATTTTGCAGGCAGCAGGAAGTGAAAAAAAATACTAGGACATACCCTAAGCATAAGAGACCTCAAAGCCGCTCCCCACAGTGACACACTTCTTCCAACAAGTCTAGACCCACTCCATGAAACCACACTTCCTAATATTGCCACTTTCTATGGAATTCTGAGGCGTCAATTACATTCAAATTACCACATTCCATTTCCTGGCCCCTATAATCTTGTATCAATATCATAATATAAAATGCATTTAGTCTGACTTATAAAGTTTCAAGAGTATATCACAGTCTCAGCAATATCTAAAAGTCTAAAGTTCCTGGGACTTGGCCTGGTGCTTGGTTGTGGATCTGTGCATCCGGTACTATCAATTACGGGATGAAGGCTCTATAATGATAGTTGGTATATCCACCAATCTGATTACAGGGCAAGGTCAGTGCAGGCACCTTTCCATTATTGTTAGGAGTCTTAACTGGGGTCATCCTTGTGGATTTCTGGGAATTTCCCTAGCATCAAGTTTCTCCTTAATCCCATAATGGCTCTGTCTATTCAGATACCTCTTTCATTGTTCTCTCACACCATCTCTCCCCCATCTTGACCATCCTGTTCTCTCATGTTTTCATCCCCCATCCTCTCCCCTTTACTTCCCCGCTTCCAGTTTACCCAGGAGATCTCATCTACCTCCCCTTCTCAGGATGATGCCTGCATAATTTTAGGATTCTTTTTACCTAGCTCATCTGGAGCTGTGGATTGTCAAAATCTCTTTTGAAATTCATGATATCTCTTAACTCTAATTTCCTACAAAATCAATCAATCAAACAAACAAAAAACAGTTCACATACTTCCAATATACAATGGCATAGGATATGCATTACTATTCCAAAATGTAAGGAAGAGAACACGGTGAAGAAATACTGTACCAAAACATGATGGATAATCACCTGGGAAAAATTCAAAATCTTTGTGTCTGATGTTGAAATGCTTTTCACATCTCCAAATCTGTTCAAATTTGTTGACTGCAACACCCTTCGTTTCTTAGGCTGGTTCCACTCCCTATTAGCAAATTTCCTCGTCAGGTATTCCGTGACTCTGGCATCTCAAACATCTTAGGTTCTCCAAGGCAATCTGGGCTTCAACTTCACAGCTTAACAGGTTGGCCTCTCTACTAGACCTCTATTCAAAGACATCCATGGCACATGCCGGGCCTCATCAGATTTCTTTAGACTCAAAAGCAAATTCTATAACCCATTTCTTCTATCTTTAACTCAGAAGTCAGAAACACGTGGCTGAACCTGCCAAGCTCTGTTGCTTGCTGCAGTTGTAACATGGCTCTCTTCTTAAATTACATCTTCACAAGCTTTCTGTTTCTTTCACTACAGAAGTTTGGCTGTCCTTAAACTAGTTCAGTAGACCATGCTGAACTCAAACTCAGAGATCTGTTAGCCCCTGCCTTCCCAGTACTGGGATTAAAGCCATGTACCACCACCACATTTGACTTGAAGCTTTTCTTTAGTTTCTTTTCCCAAATTGAAAATTTAGCTGGGTGAGTTCTTGCCCTGAGGTCACCACTCCTTTTATCCAGTTTCTTAATCCATTTATCTCCATGAACACAAGATTTAGCTTCATTCCACTTCTTGGTGCTTTTTTTTTCTCAACATTTTTATTTTGCAATTTACCCTGCTTACCTTTTATTATAAATCTTCATTAGAGGTACTACTAATAACCACATGAAATAGTTTATACTAGACTGTTTTGAGACTTTTTTTTTCTTCCAGTGGAATGAATCCAAAACTTTTCACTTTCGCTGTAGGCTGGCTCTTTGAACAAGGGCAAAAGGCAGATACTTTCTTGACAAAAATATCACAAGAACAATCTCTAGGCAGCATAACCTAAAATTCTTCACTGAAACCTCTTGAGTGAGCCCTAGCATTTCAAATAACTTTTGGCACCACTGTCTTTTCTGCTACAACTATGGCCCATTAAACAGTGCTTAAAGCACTCCACTGCTTTCATAACCCCAAGTACCAACATCCAAATTCCTCCAAACAAAAACATGATCAGCCTATCACAACAAGATCCCAGTCCCTGATACCAACTTCTGTCTTAGGGATTTAATTGCTGTGAAGAGACACCAGGACCTTGGCAGATCTTAGGAGGAAAATGTTTAATTGAAGGGGCTGGCTCACAGTTTCAGAGGTTCAGTTCATTATTATCATGGCAGAATGATGACAACATATAAGTAGACTTGGTGATGCAAGAATAGCTGAGAGTCCTACATCTTGCAGGTAACAGGAAATCAAATGAAAACTGGGCAGTATCCTGACCATAGGAAACCTCCAACCCTGCCTCCACAGTGACACACTACCTCTGCCAAGGCCAAACCCACTCCAATAAAGCCACACCTCCTAATAGTGGCACTCCCTATGAGATTATGGGGCCAATTACACTCAAACTATCATAGATGCATTATAATCATTTTATATCTTCACAATACCAAGGTGTGTAGTATCAATCAATAAAAAATTGTTTATATTTTGACAAATCAGCAATGAAATAGACAATAATAATTTGTTTGGAGTAGAAACTTAGGATAGTGAATGGCTGTAAATTGAGGAAATGGTGATATCACAATTGCTTGGTAGCTGAAGGGTAGTATTTAGAATGTGTTGGTTTCATTAATATCACACTACCTAATTTAGGCTTTATTATAATTGCATTTAATATGTAGAGGTAAGATCTGATAGAAAATTTTTGTTAAATGAAATTAACAAAAACTAATAATACATATATTAAGTCTAGAATAGCATGTGGGTGTTGGAAAAAAGAAAAGGATAGCCAAAGAAAACCAGGTGAGATTTCAGTAAGATCTGTATATTACTTAATATTATTGTACTAATGTTTCTTATCTACTGTACTAAGAAATATGACTATGGCTATTCGTTTTCACCATTAAGGACTTGGGTAATGAACACATAAACTTTTTGTAGAAACTTACATACTTATAGTATTGAAACATTTGACGCATGCATTTCTCTCCATTTGAAGAATACCTTTCACTTGGAGTCTGAGATGTTTTCCATTAAATGGAGGAACAAGTTAATAAGAACAATGACGAGATAGCACTTAGTCCATCTTTGGGCACAACACTGGGGCACATGTATTGGTGTGTTGACTGGATCAAGATTAAATTGTAGAATTCAAATTTTCCTTTGTAAGTAATAAATAAGTTAGAGACTTTGGATGCATATTTCATTCAGTAATTCTATTGTTCACTGTGACATTTTCCCTGTAGATGATACAGTGCTGCTTCTCGGCAGCAATGTAGACTTCATTTTATTCTCTCTACTCTCCCACTCCCTTGTTCCTCTTCTGTGGACTAAATTCTGGCCTAGTACACGTTGTGCATATATCCACTACTGAATATACTCCAAGTTTGCTAGTTCCAATTTATTATCTTGAAACATCTTGACATAAAACTGGAACTGAAGAATGTTAGTGCTCTTTGTCTAGACATACCTGTTACTAAACAGAGATCTTTAACTCAGGCCCATTCATATGTTCTCTGTCCAAGCATGTATTGCTCAAACTAGGGAAAATTTTCTTGAAAAAATGTATGAAATAAAAGCTTACATATGTGTATGCATATATAGGGCTCATCTTTAAACACTAGAAACATAAATGTGCAGTGCACTTGACATTATTTTTTGCATTTTAAGCTCATAGAGCTCTGATAACACACTAGTATCTTGCTCTGAGGAGTCTGCTCTATTATGGCATTAATTTGCTAATTAAAAGTTCTTGAAATAATATAGGCCAAGATAGTTTGATGGTCTGGTGTTAGAACTTCCTTATAAAAGTTTGCCACAATGGTGGTAAGAAGTGGGTCAGAGAGGAGGAAAGAAAGTCTTAAAATGAACTGCAATTCTAGCATGGAGGTTTAAATTTAAAATCCTCATGATACTGTAAATATAGTTAGTGGTGTATGCCGTGATTGGAAGTTTATAGATACCACAGAAACCATAAAACTCTTACAAGCTTAAATAATACAATGCTAATGATGTTCATCACTTCACATTTTTGTAATGTATTCTGCAGATTCCAAATGTTTCTCTGATTTATCTGTGCTTTGGAATTGGACAGAAACTTTCTAAATCTTTGCTTCCATCCATGCACAGTTATATCTGGAATTCCATCTTCAAATTGAATGTATTTTATATCAAAGAAGATGTAATTTTACTTTTAAGTAAATGCTTTCTTTGATCATATTATAGCAAAATTTTTGGACTCCTTTTAGCTTGTTGTGAATGTTTGTGGACATATTAATGACAATTATAGTAACTAATTTTATGACCTCTAAGGTTATTATTTATCTTTAATATAGACACAGATGGAATTTTCTCACTATTATTTATAATTCCTCCTGGGTTTGCTGCAAACCACTGACAACTGACTGGCCAGTTGTTTTCAGCACCAGCTTGTATATGCAATAAATGCATAAGTGCTTTGGGCAATTTTACTCTTTTGCAAATGAAGTTTAAGGCAAAGGAAAAATAATTACCTTTGTTTTGGGTGAAATGGCAAAAGAAATTATTTAATTGCTTCCAAATCCTTGGAAAGATACTGAAATTCAAGCTCTGAGGACAGGGCCTGCAACAGAAAGCAGGGTCACAGACAAGCCATGAGACACTTTGTGCATGCACTCATTACTAGGGATCCTTTGGATTCTTTCAATTGCATTTTATTACATGCTATCTGTTTAATGAAATTATAATTAAAATCTGCATTTTAGTTTAATTGTAGATTCTTTCCCACACTGGTGCCCATTCCTGAGTATTCTCAGTGTCATCGGTGCACTTTACATTTTAATTTGCTAGGTCCTTGGGGAGAAGAGTGTACCCACCACAGAAAGGATTAGTCGTCATGACTCAGTGGGCTAAAAAGCTTTTTTTGAAAGGGAAGTGCACTGAAAAGAAAAAGATTCTATTTCTTCTTGTTAAATTATTAGCTCTGATATTTTATGCAAGAGAGGAGTTGGAATTGTTTCTCACCGCAATGTGCAATATGCTTGCTTTGAAAGTCAGTAAAAAGATACGCAGGGTGCATGTCTCCCATAATGGGAAAAACATCATTTGGAAATGTAACATATGCAGACTCTAAAATGAAGAGCTAGGCTTCCACAAGGAACCTGTAAGAACTGCTGTTGTTAGGATAACACATTTGATATCATCATTTTTCTTTGAGAGTTTTTTTTTTTTTTAATGAGGTGCATCGCTGTTAACCTGGGAGGAATTTAAACACAGCTTTTAACATGACTATCCACATGGAATAGTAAGTCTCATGATGATTTGGTTGTTTATTTTGATGTGCTTAAATAATTTGGCTTCATATTTCAGGCTTATGTATAATATAATTCAGTCAACAGGTATTTATGAATTATTTACAAGTGAAATAGTATTAAACTAGAGAAATTCTAAGGCAACAGATATGTGGGACACCAGTGCCACAAAATAGCCCAATTCTCTGAGGATTTCCCAAGGATGTGAGACAGCAGTTAATTTCAAAGCCTGAATCACTTTTTATGTAATGAGTGTTTATGACAGCAATTCAATTGATAAGATATTATAGTTCAAGAAGTAGAGATCCCGAGGCAAAATCCTTGTCTTTATGGTACTTGTGTATGATGAAAAAAGCTATTTTCAGTCATTACAAAAGTTTTGCCAACAGACAGCAGCAGACTCAAAGGAAGAAATGACTAGACTTGAAATTCGTGGCTGAGCGGTCTACTTTTAGGTCTGCACTAATTGTCTGCACTGTCCCGGCAGTTTCCAAACTTTTCCTAATCTAGACTTCCTAGTGTGTCTACTGAAAATCATGGAAAATGCCAATTTTGTTTCCTCAATTAACACATGTGTAACTTACCCCCATTTTGACAATTTCAAAGTTCCCATGAGTCTTTTAAAGATTACTTTATATTCATTCAATTAGCTGTCAGTAAGAAATAATGGATCAAATTCCTATTAAGTAGTCTGAAGAAGTTCGGGACCCTAAAGGAGTTTTCTTAAACTGACTTTTACGGTACAGTCTGGGGAATCCAGCAAGACTGTGTCAGAGAGGTAGAGAAGGAGGTAACTGCTCAGTCCTGTGGTGAAGGGTTGGGAGATGACTGGGAAGTCACTGGTCTTCAGTCCACATTTGGAAGCCACAAGAAGCTGAGTTCCATCAGTGAATGAATGCGACAGGCATGGTTGTCAGCAGTAATAAAGCAGAGTTCTGCCAGTGAGAGGAAAGGCAAATGTACAAAAGCCTCAGGTTTATTTTTTCAACTTCTTTATATCTCAGATGCCACTGGAGCGTAGGAGCTGTATTTACTGTAGGTCGTCCTACGTCACGTAACCTGTTCAAGAAGATCTCTCATAGCTGTGCTCAGAGTGGCTTGCCTTTCAATTGATGTCATTTCTGATCATGCTGGCAACCAAGATTAACCATCATAGACCCCGAGAAAACCTTCACCGTTACAGCCTGTCAATGATAATTTTAACAGTGGTCTCAAGATACATGTTAAACATTATTTGTATGCCATCCCAAACGTCTGCTGGGGTGAGTTTTCACATATCAGGCCCACTGTGTTGTCAAACTACTGTTAGAAAAAAAAGACTCAAGCAGACACTGGGGGTCTGAAGACACTTTTGAAGAAAAGGATCCAATTGGAGACCTGACAAAAAGCTGTCATGTGTGCTGAAAGGGCTCCTGGATACAGTGCTTCACTCTCTGTTCTGGAGTCAGCAGTGGATGTCCCAAGAGAATGCGTGCATTTTAGGTCTTTGAGTGTTTGTATACACGCATTGTATACATCTTGTGTTTGAGCAGTAAGTACATCAGAAAAAAAAAAAGCTGCAGTAGATATTTCTTTTTTTTATGAAATAAAATAAATCATGTTTATTATATGAATTCCATCCAGAATTACAATCAAAGTTACATGTTCTAATTTTTTTTAAAGTTTATTAAAATATAAAAGTTTCCATTTTCGCCCCTCCTCCCAACACCCTCCTACTCCCCCCACTCCCTCTCCTCTTCCCTCTCCATTCCCTAAGAGCAGTCAGGGTTTCCTGCCCTGTGGGTAGTTCAAGTTCCTCCCAGCTCCCTCCAGGACCAGGAAGGTGAGTATCCAATCAGACTGGATCCCCAAAAATTCAGAATATGCAGAGGAAACAAGTCCCAGAGTCATAGATATTTCTTTTTTTTTTTTGTAAATTTTATTAAATTATAAAAGTTTCCATTTCTGCCCCCCCTCCCAACACCCTCCCACTCCCCCCCTCCTTCCCCTCCGTCCCCCAGGGCAGTCAGGGTTTCCTGCCCTGTGGGAAGCTCCAGCTCCCTCCCCCTCCCTCCAGGTCCAGGAAGGCGAGCGTCCAAACAGACTGGATCCCCAAAATCCAGCATATGCAGAGGAAACAGGTCCCAGTGTCATAGTCAATGGCTTTTCAGAAAGACCCCGGGCCAGCCACAGTCAGAGAATCCGGCCAAATTCCGAGAATCTGGCTAGATCACGTCCTCGTTCAGTCCCAGTCCGACTGGCCCTGGTAAACTCTCATCAGATCCGTTCCCTTGTATCAGTGGGTGATAGCATCCCTCGCAGTACTGATTTTGTCTTTCATGTTCCTCCTCCTTTCGCTTCCCCTCCGGACCTCGGGGGGCTCAATCCGTTGCTCCAATGTGGGCCTCCGACTGCATAGCCGTCCTTCGCCAGACGAAGGATCTATGGTGATAAGCAAAATATACATCAGTATGGTCATGGGCCACGGCCGATTCAGGCACCCTCTCCTCTGTCCAGAGAGCAATCTGGGGGATTTCTCCTTGGACCTGGGATCCCATATATAATCAAGTCTCCTGTAAACCCTAAAATGGCTCCCTTAGTTGAAACACTTAAGGTCATGCTCAACCTCCTTAGCGATCAGGGAAATGCAAATCAAAACCACTTTGAGATACCATCTTACACCTGTCAGAATAGCTAAACTCAAATACACCAACGATAGCCTATGCTGGAGAGGATGTGGGGTGAGGGGAACACTCATCCATTGTTGGTGGGAATGCAAACTCGTGCAGCCACTGTGGAAATCAGTGTGGCGGTTTCTCAGGAAACTGGGAGTCAACCTCCCTCAGGACCCAGCAATACCACTCTTGGGAATATACCCTAAAGATTCCCTAACATACTACAAAAGCATTTGTTCTACTATGTTCATAGCTGCACTATTTGTAATAGCCAGAACCTGGAAACAACCTAGGTGCCCCTCAATAGAAGAATGGTTAAAAAAGGTGTGGAACATATATACATTAGAGTTTTACTCGGCGGTTAAAAACAATGACATCTTGAATTTTGCATGCAAATGGATGGAAATAGAAAACGCTTTACTGAGTGAGGTAAGCTAGACCCAAAAAGAGGAACACGGTATGTATTCACTCATAAGTGGATTCTAACCATAATTAAAGGTCTTTGAGCCTATTATTCGTGATCCTAGAGAAGCTAAATAAGAACATAGATATTTCTTAAGAATTTTTTCTTTTCCAAAATAAGCATTTGACACTTGTCTAAGCACAATCTATTTTGATCACCTAATTTTGCAGAAAAAGGTCTGAGGTCCAGATGTAAGAGTGGTTTTAGTCTCTCTGTATTTCCTGTGCTGGTACAAGTCAGCCAGGAAAACACAAGGACTTCAGAAGGTGAGCTTTTATGAGGCAAGCTACATATTTGGAAAGTTCTCTTCAGTGGCACTTAGATCATCCATGCACAGATGTTCTACATCACAAGTATTTTTAGAGTTGAACCCCTGAATTTATGCCTTTCAACCCAGAAGACAGGAGAATGTGTTTTCTGACTCCTTGGAAAATGTGTGCTTAAAATTAGCTGGCTATTTTCCAGTTAACAAATAAAGTTTGCTGTCGGTGTGCTCTGAGGTGGAAGTGAGCCGCTGTTGGGAAAGGGCTACAAATGGTGAACGGTGCTTGTACATTGTGTTTTCAACTTTGAAAGTAGAAGTTATTTGAGAATAGTCCCAGGTCTATCGGGATGCCACTTTTGACATACTTTAGACAACATCATTCAACTCTTGGCTCTCTGTTGAGAGGAACATGGACCCAATAGATTATATTTTGTATTTAGAGCGCGGGAAAGAGAGACTATAATACTTTATGTGAAACATTGTTTATTCTTTCATGCCTCCAGTCAACTTACATTTTCGGAGTATCTTTTTAGTGCTAAGCATTGTGGTAGGTGATAGATATGACTTAAAAGCGAACCCTTTCTCCATAGCAACTTCCAAAAATTTTGAAAGAAAGAAAATGAAACAAAACTTGCACTTCCAGATTATCACATAGAATGAAATATTTCAAAATGTTCCATACTGGGCACATAATCCAGGCAAATACTGGAAGAGAGGATGTTTTGAAAAGAGTGTAACAAGATTCAAGCTAAATGGGTTTTAGTGTAGAAACTGGGAAATAATGGGAAAAATACAGAAGTGAAATACATCACGTTCACTGGTGTCCCTAGAATGGAAGGCAGTGTGACTGACTAGGGGCAGGTGACTCCCAAGATACCCAGACTGAGAACTGTATATTGTAGCATAGAAGGGAGAAAGCTATTGTGTGATTATAGCAGGAGGACAGCACGGAGTGGATTAAACTTTTGGATAATCTTCCTGTCATGATATGGAAGATGGACTGAGATGAGAATAAAATAGGAATCAGCAATTATTATTATTATTACTATTATTATTGTCATTGTTAACATTATCATTATTAAACTAGCCTTGGGCTACTTTGAGAAACTTTAGGTATCACACTTCTTTCCAGTTAAAACTTAGATGAAGAGCAGGGAAAATTCAGAAATGAATGAATCTTCAGGTTGTAATTCTAATTATTCCATTCTTTGATGAAGAAAATGAAAACCAAAGAACAAAAATGACTTTCTCAAAACTAAAAGAGTTCTGACAAAATGAGAATTCGGATTTTGATCTCCTTCCTTAAAAACAAACCAACAAAAAACAATAAAAGCAACAACAAAACACATGGCTTAAAATTCACAAGGATCCAGCCCTTCAGCTTCAGAGAAATATTTTAGCGATTACATTAATGATGTGCCTGTGTTAGCAGTACCATAAAGCAAGTGACCTTCATGGGTAAGTCTCTGTGGTTAAAATTAAAAAGACAAAGTAAGATGGAATCTGATTATTGATGTAATTAGTTGATAATCTTGTGAGGTGACAGATTCATTAATGCCTAGTATTGATTGATGATTATGGGACATTCTGATTTCTGAGCTGGAACCCAAGTCACACATTCAGAAATTCAAAGAGCCCGTGTCCTCCATCCAGCCTGTAAGGTGCATCACAGAGGCAAGCGCTGCTCACAGCACCAGTTCAACTCTTCCTTTGCCTTCTGTTGTCAGATTTTTGAGCTTTCTGAAAACCAAGCATTTGTAAGACAAGGAAGAAAGTATCATGATTAACTTTACTTTAGGATTGTGTGCTCCCCAGTATCCACAAACCTGCAACAGAAGATATTCATTGAGATTCTGGTACTTTGTATGTAGTAAAAATTTTCTTACCTTTTGATGAATGGATGCTTGCAATATGTATAATAGTGTAGCAATTCCTTTATTCTAAGAATGTAGTATCTTTTTAAACATTTATGTATATGAGTATTGTCCCTGTATGTATGTGTGCCTTGTCATGTGGCACCCACAGAACCCAGAAAAACAGTCTCAGATTCTCTGAGTCTGGAGTTACAGATGATTGTTAACCAGCATGTGGATACTAAGAATAGAATTGTGGTCCTCTAGAAAAGCAGTCAGTGCTCTTAACTACTGAACCATCTTCAGCCCCTCAATATCTTATTTGACTAGACCAGTAGATTCTAAAACAAAAAAATAAAGAATATGTTACAAGTACAGTATTTATTAAGGTATACTTTTGTCAGCTTTTGAACTCAAAAATATTCACTATGGGATTCTTTGGATGTTTTTTAAGTTCTGTGAGGTCACACAATTCACCTAAGAGCATAGATAATGATCTGTGAATGCTGTGACACAAAGCCTAGTAATCACCATAATGGGGTTCCAAACACCTTTGTAGGTCATTGTTCCACTGTTACTGGGACATAAAGAGGTCCGTAAAGGGCTCCATTTCTTGAGATTCATATTTTGTTGCAGTCTTCACCACCCCTACATATTCTTAATTTAGGAAAATTAATTTTAAAATGCAAATCTTTTTAAGAAAATGAAATAAAATTCAAAGTTCAATGTGTTTTATTGATCACAGTAGCACACAGACACAAAATTCCTTTAGGGTACACTGTGGCTTAGCATTCCCAATACTGATGACCATGACATTGCCATCATAAGTCACTTTAAGCACTGTGTTCAAGACAAAGCAAACCTTAAGGCATAAAGTAGTAGCCATCCATTTGCCAAGTTGATTCTCCACAATTATTACTTTTATTGGAAAATAACAACTACCTTCTGGAATAATAACTATTATATATAATATGATAATATATATTATAATAATATATATTATAATATATACTATATAGCACCATTTTAGAATAAAGACAAAGTAATAGTAGATAAATAAATAGATAACACACAGTTTAGATCTCAAGTACCCACAAGAAAGCTGTCTGTAAGACTCCTGGTTTCAAAGGTGAAACACTACTTATGTAAATAAAGTGGAAGGGATTGAAGAATGCAGATGGCATCAGTTGCTGATCCTCACAAACACACAAACATACCACACACACACATGCACACACATGCGCAAACAGACCACACACACCACTAATATACACACCAACATTGGTGATATCTAGGGAATGATGTTGACAGAGTCAAGGGAATTCCTTTACTTTTATTTCTTTACTCACAATTATAAAATCACTAAATATCCACATGCAATTAAATTGTCTTGGGGACATAGCTGACCACACACAAAATTATTGTATTTTTTTTTTTGCAATATGAGATCATCCAGCAACAGGATTCATTGTGGCTCACAGATCAATGTTAGTCTATCGTAGTGACATCACAAACACAGGGTTTGAACTGCTGTTCATATAGCATCAAATGCCTCAAAGCAAGGAATCATGAACTCTAATTTTCAGCCTACTTTCTCCTCCCAGTCTGGTCTAAGACCCACCAAGCCTATAAATGGTTTTACCTAAGTAACTCAACACGACCTTTCACAGGGTTCCTGGATGGTTGTCAGATGACAGACACTTCAATAAGAACATAAAGCATCAAAGTAATGTGATGACATATATGGAATAAAAGAGTAGCACTAGAGGAATGCTAAATATGAAGCATGTGTGTTAGCAATCAGGGTCACTAATTCTTGTGATGAAAAGTTATTTTGAGGGAACTAGTGAATATACTGAGGTGAAAAAAGAGTAATTCAATCTCTGTCTATTAGAACACATCTCATTGTGGTCAAGAAATAGGACCAGTTTGTGGGTCCTATGGAATGATAATTATCCACGCATGACCATTTTGAACTTTATTGAATTTTCCTTTCCAACCACATTAGGAAGAGCAACAAGAGCCTTTCCATCACCTTATGTTCTGTTGTCTAACCTCTTTAAGGGTCACATTGGAAGAGTTTTAGCTTAATAATACCAATTTTACCTTCTTGTGTTTTAAAAGAGTGATATTCAAATACCTCATATATCCTTTACCTTTTCCTTCCTTTTATTGACTGTTTTTAGCTAAAGGAGTTTATTGGTAGTGAAATAGCTGTCTTCAGAAACTTATTCATAACTTTTCAGATATTTGGCCTCTGTAGGAAAGATCCTTGAAAACAACCAGAGATCTCAAATGTGGCTGGGTGTTTTTATCTATCTATCTATCTATCTATCTATCTATCTATCTATCTATCATCTATCTGTTTATTTACTTATTTATTTTAGCTTTTTCTAAAAGTTGCAAGTCTTCATAAATTAATATTAAAACACTAATATTTCACAGGTTAAGTCCTCTGAACTCTATGATAATAATGAGACATTCTTAAATGAACACAAGTATAATGCAAAAGTTTTACTTGAGTTTCCATTAAATAGTAACAGTTCTATTGTTTAAGGATTAGTTCATATCAACTCTTTTGTGTATTGTGTCTTCTTTATATGAATACCAGTGGAACTGAGTATTAGTTGTATGGTTAGTAATTAATATCGTTTTTGGAAAATAAACTAAAATGAGTAAACAAATCTTAGAAACATGATTTTTCTTTGCAGACTAGGCTAATCTTGGACTTGCTGTCTTCATGTTTCCACCCTTCAAATCACAGAATTAGAGATTTGAGCCTCCATTTGCAGCTAATTTTACCTCTCTTAAAAGGATTTTGTTTGTTCCCCACCAATTATGTCATAACGTTTCTAATTGTGTGCTGGAGAAACGGTTCAGTGGGCAGACTGACTAGTTGACAAGACTGGGGATGTGAATTCAGATTCATAGAGTCTATGTAAAGCTATAAGCAGTAGCATGTGACTGTAATCCCAGTTCTTCACTGATGAGATGGGGCTGCTACAAGAGAATCCCTGGGACCTCACACGCCAGCTAGTCTAGTGTACCCTGTGGTAACCAACAAAAGGTCTGACCTCCATAGGCATAGTGTAACATATACACCCTGACCAAAGTCACAAACATATGCACAGATGAAAAGTTAATTCTAACTATGACAAAGAAAATAGGATATTTCTTAAACTATTTCAAATAAATTACAGTATTTGATATATAATATACATATATATAATTCTTTTATGTATATGTATATGTATATATCCTTTATACATGTTTATGTGTACACACACATGGACACACACACACAATTAAGGGATGAAATTAAAATCATGTAATTGAGTAACTGCTTTCTGACATTGTGCAACATATGGATAAAACATAGGAGCACAATTACCCACAGGAGTTCAGGCAAACAGAGGGAAACTTTTGGTGATCTAAAGGGAAAAATCAAGCTCTTCAAGCTGAAATAGATAAAACTGAAACATACTTTGTCCAGATGCTTACCCAAGGAAGACTCATTATAAGTAACTGTTAGGCTCTCACAGTTTTAGAGGATTTATGCAAATCTTGCTGATAAGTAAGCTGTCACCACACATCCATTGGAGGCAGTCCCTCTGAACTACCATGCATAATACTCTGGGCTGAATTTCTCTTTCCTATATATCAAATTCATTGTAGAAAACTTTGCAGGTTTCCTATTGCCCCCCTGTATACCAATAATACATCAACCCAGTTAAGTGATAAGAAAAACTATACCCAGAATTTTCTAAATGTTTAGTGTGGGATGAGAGGAAAACAATCAGATTTGGTAGAGAATTCCTTGGTAAGGAACTTCCCTGCTACCTAAGAATGCAAAAAGCTGGTTAACCAGGGTCTGCACTTCAGTGGGATGTTCATAACCATTCTTGCTGAGGTTGTGGTCCTTCTATTGAGGTTTTTCCCTATTTTTCTTGTTAATCTTCTTGTTTCTTAATCTTTGAAGACTTTTATTCACCCAGTTTTAGCTTGTTTTCATTTCAACTAAGCTGATCTTCAGGAAGAAAAGAAATAATGTTCTGTTTCCTAATATAAAATGTTCCCATCACAAGTTTATCTACCCATCATAAATACCAGACTAGTAACTTTAGCACAATTTCTAATGTGGTGACTATTCCTGTAACCAAACAGATGTGTTTAGAGTCTGGTTAAATACTTCCTTTCTAAGATCATCTCTGACTTTGTGGTGCCATGTGTTTCCATGATAATTTATTTTAGCTTGGTAGTGATGCCAACCTCCCCGATTTCATACAATCCTGCTTTCTCACTCCCACAGCCGCAGGCATTAGACTTTGGGATTCTTGTCTTTCTTTACCTTGGAGAATATTAAGTGTATCTCTATCATTTAAAGAGATTTTCTGTTCCTCTAGTCATGCCAGACCCTACATAAACTGAACCTAGAATTACATCTATTAAGTTCCATTTTAAAGTTTCATTTCAACAAAATAAAAGAAGTGAAAAGCACTGACATTTTTACTTCAGTTTCTCTAAATAAAAGCTTGTTCTCTGAGTCTGTGTTCCTCGGGCATTTTGTAAAAAAAGAGAAAGAAATGTAGCAAACAGCAATTTCACCATGACAATGAAAAGTAGAGTAGCAATGTGAGGATGAAGGCACAGCAAGAAATCTAAACACAAACCACTTGGGGGTTATTAGGACTCATCAACATTTTGCAGTTCTTCAGAGATGGTACTTTTTGGCCACTTCCTTGTCCCACAAATTATTCAAAGCAATTTATTTTTTATAAATAATTTTACATTTACAAACAACTCATTGTGAAAGGCGAGTTTCAAAGAATGACATACAAATTTTGCAAACTGAAAGCGCCTGATAAAACAAAGAATAAAGATTCGAATCCAGAAACCATCCAATTCTATTTTTCACTATTAACCAAAATATTTCATGTAGAATACTTTTCTGTTTATAGATGTATGTATAGAACTATTCTTAATCCTCTTATTATCCCTGTTGAGACAAACTGCTAAAGGTGTGTGTGTGTGCACCTATGTGTGTGTGCACCTGTGTGTGTGAACTTGTGTGTTTATGTCTGTGCACACATACATGTCTATACTCTTCTATGTAACTTCAGCTTGACTGCATTGTCCTTGCTCTAGAAAGCTCACTGTCGCGATTTCCTTCCACTGTGAGAAGATTCTGCATCATTTCTATACAGAAACTTATATCCCCTAATTTACTATTTAAATTCAGTTGACTTGATTATCCACATAGGTACCTGTAAGAACAAAGTCTTATGAGGGGTTTGGTAAACAATTAAATGTAAAAGAAATTTGTTTTATTTCTTTGCATGGTTGTTATTTATCATTCAATGTAAAAATTTCACTTGAATATACTGGTATAGATAATAAAGAATATTGCGTTCTGAAACTTTAATTTTTTCGTTCTTTTTTTACTTATTGTTTTTATATCTGTGTTGATAGGTTAATAAGTCTCCAAAACATGAATAAAATAATGTGTTTCTTTAATTTTTTTTATATTCCACTGAAGTTCTTATAATTGCTACAACACATTTGTCAAGAAAGTCCTCAGATTTAGATATGTGCTTTTATGGAATATGTCTTTGAAAATATTTGGAAATTAGAAATGTAATAGCATAATAAAATTAAAATGAGGACATTTGGTTCCGTTTCATCTTTTGATTCTTAAAGTGCTCAAGTTCATTTAAACAACACATGCAAAGCTATTATTTGTACATTTATTCCAGATTCATTGAGAAACTTGGATGCATTATTACCATGCTAATGACTCACAGTTAGCTTTAATTGGTCTCCACTGCCACTTTTTGATGAACAAATGTTGTCAGGCTTTTATTATGATTCAATCTGTTTGACCTATTTCTTCTTTCAATTATTCTGAAAATAAATTATATAGCATATTTGAAAAGTGTGAAGTATGATTAAAGATTATTGGCATAAGGTTGACAGAATTTTGAATCAGAATCTGCTTCGACACTTCTTGAAGCGAAAGGCTTAAGACGCAAAAGAATAGAGGTTCTTACAGGTTCAAAATGAGAGCTAGGATAGCATACATGTGGCTCACCCTTTTCTGTATTATTGAACTTAAATTAAAAAGGCAAAAGATAATATATCTTTTAAAGTTAATAGGTAGGTAGACATATAATGTAATTACAGATTAAAGCTTAAATCACATTTTAGTTTTATGTATTGGTATTGAACAATCTCTTATTTTTTTTTCTTTTCATTAGGTTCCTGTCCTGAGACCACAGCAGAAAGTGTCTTGGATGAAGGTGTGTATGATTAACATTCTCCATGTACACAAGTGAAGGTTTGTGATAATTATATTAATGCTGTATGGTTAAAAACTTGCTAATATGTTCAAAAATAGCATATGATGTCATCTTTCATCTAGTAGAATATATGCAATAGAAAATCAGAAGTCTAATAGTCAGATAAAACCATTTTTGAGTTACCAAAAGTCTTAATCCTCACAAACACTAATAAAGACTCACAGAGTCTATCATGCTGATACTATTGATGCCCTCTCAGTATGACAATGAAAACGTTCCAAGGTTTATGGAGGTCTACCTTTAATGACACTGGTAATATATTACTTAAAAGAGAATATATGTATCCAAATTATTACAAAGATGTATCTAGATTTTCAGTGAACAAATTAGGTAAAACTATCAATCAGCTGAAAACTGCATTATTCAAGAAACCGAATATCCACTGCTCAGTAAAAGGTACGTAAATCACTATAACAGGTAAGAAGTAGTGGAAAGCCAGTTTCTGGTGTCAGCCCTTTCATACTGGAATGCTAAGAAATCTTTACCATCTCCTGCAATCAGACCCATCAAGGAGAATGAAATATAGTAACAGAATCCAAAGACAAGGGTGAGTCCAACCCACAATCCACAGAAATATTTCCAAACACAAAAGCATAAACTTAAGGCATTATGGGAATTTTTTTGTAACTTGAAGGTATGGTTTTGAGTATAAAATTCATAAGTGACAATACCATGTCTCAATGTCAGAAGACTGAGTATGCTTACAGCAATGTGTAGCAAATATAATAACCACCACGCTACACTACACTACACTTACTGTATTTAGATGGTAATACATAGAATGAGTATAGAGAAAAGCCTGTTTGTGAAGAACAGGACAAATATACACTTGAGAATGGTAGTGGGCTGGGATGAGAACTGAAGAGTGAATATTACACATAAGAGCTATCAAGGGTCAGTACTTTCCTCCGAAGGACATACCAAGGAAACACTTACTTCAACTAAAGCTTACTGGGGCAGTCTTAAAGTGAGTTCTCAGACAAGGTAAAGAAAGAAGTTTTCCCTGGACTTGAGTAAATATCAAATAAACTCAGTGTGCACTCCTAGGACCTTTCTAGTTTCGTTAAATCATCAGAGTTCACTACGATTCTTCAGGGTTATATCTCTAGAAGTGAGTTGATGAGAAAGTACTCTGCAATAAAGCAATTTTATTTTGAAAGAAAAACTGGCTATTGGTTTATAAGTATGAGAAAAATGTGTGTGTGTATGTGTGTGTGTACATATATGTATATATATATTATCATTAGTAATAATTGAATGTTTGACAGGACTTTTGTGCAAACACAGTATTTAAGGAAATGCAATTAGGTACAGATTATTGTAATTTAATTTGACTAAAACATAGTGTATGTGTTCATCCTGTTGTTCTTCTATGAGCAATGAATTATTTTATAAATGAACATGTGATTAGTTTAATATGCTTTAAATTTTAAGCATTCTTTATCCCCTGAATGCATTTTTAGTCATGATGTGGAGATTGGTATGACTTTACATTATCTAAAGTTAATCTCCTAGTTGATGAGCACTGCCTGATGAGGAATGAATGGGTTCAGACACAAATTAGGGAACTGACAATTGACAAGGAACAAATCAAACAGCACAAGGCAAAGAATCTCAGTGTCATATATAATAAACAGACTCACTCTGCTTGTCAGGACTGTTTATAGCTACCCATTTCTGAGAGGTTCAAAAAAGACTTTCTGACAGTAATTTGAAGGCTAGGATGTTTTCTAGTATAAATTCTAGGGAGTTGTCATGATATAAGGAATATTTGGGGCTGGTGTTGGGGGTCATGACTCGAAATGGCATCTTCCTGAGTTTTAAATATTGCTGTGACTTCTAACTATGAAACCCTGGGCAAGTAACTATAAGTCAAAATGAAATTATCTAGTACTTATCACAGGGCATGAGGTGATCTGTGGATAAAATTATATGACAATGAACTAAGAAAACACTTGACTTGGTTTCCTCATACTGAGATTGACCCTGACCATTAGTCCTACAATTGAAAAGAATATAAACCCTGACAACAACGAAGTAAAACTAGAAGTAGATGTATTTTTAAACAATTCAGATGAGACTCAGGCTAAGTAGCACCTTGATATTTGACTTGCAAAGAACCCAAGGAAGTCATTCTTGGCCAAATTCATGAATGTACAAAATTAATAATTTGAGATACCTTAAGTTACTAAATCAATAGCAGTTTGTTTAGCAATAGAAAGGTCGCTGTTTGGGTGTCATTGTGTCTCCCTATACATTTATATATAAGAAAATTTGTCATTAGTTTGATTACATATAAGAAAGGCCTTTTCATAGGTAATAAGAGTTAGAAATAAAGTAGAATTTTTTCAGACAGCATACAGTATGAGGGAAAAATATCTTTTCTGTCACCTGCAAGCCAGAGAAGGGGCACTGAACAAAGTCCATCTTGTTTGTATCTTGGTCATAGATTTTCAGCCTCTGAAACCGTGAGAAAGAAATTTGCGTTGTTTCTACCAGCCAGTCCATGGCATTTCTTTACAGCAGTCTGGACTAAAACACAGATTGATATCAAAATGAGGTGTTATTGTGAATACTGCCTAAAGCATGGAGGGGGGGCCTCGAAATTAATGGTAGAAAGAAGCTTGGAGACCTTAGAGATACAGAGGGCAGATATGTGTAGCTTTGGTGCAGACTCAGAATGCTTTTTCCAAGTTTCAGGAAAATACATTCTGGTCTTGGCTGAATTGTGTCATGTATTTTTATAGAAGATTGCATTTGTGAGCAATGAAAGCAGCTATTTTGCTGAGAATATTTCTAAGTGAAATCTTAACAGCATCCTTGACCTTCATGACTACATCTTCAAGAAGTGAAATGGGTTGAAGAATGGATTAGTTTTTAACTCACGGACAAGGTTCTGCATATATTGACTGAACTTTGGACATTTCCATCCTTTTCTCCCCAGCTCTTTTTTACCCTGCTCTTTCTTCCAGGGAAAATTTCTTCCCATAAGTTCTCTCTTAACTTGATATGTTTTATTTATTCTTTTTTTATTTCCTGAGTTTTGTTATAAATTCTCTTAGGAGTAGAGAATACTCATTAGAATAAGAGCACTTTACCAGGGTCTATACCACTGAAGATTCCAATATATACCCTTTTCTGGTACCTATGAACTATCTGGCTGCAATGTCTAAGTGAGGGCCAGGACTACCTGGATTCTTCTTTTATGCATGATCAAATAGTGACAGGACCAAACTTGTGAAGGTTTTGTCTAGACAGAAGTTTATATCCTGAGGGTCCCACAGCTGCTCAGTAACAATAAACACACAGAGGCTTACATCAATTATAAACTGTTTGAACTATCAGCTCAGGCTTACTGTTAACTAGATCTTACAACTTAACCTATAATTCTTATCTTTTTTAGTTATGTGCTGTTGTTCCTTTTCTCAGTGAGATATTCCCATCTTATTTCTTCTGTATCTGACTGGTGACTATGTGTCTGCCTTTCCTCTCCCAAGAATTGACCTAGTCTGCTGTTCTGCTTATACTTCCTACCTGGCTACTGATCAATCAGCATTTTTTAAAAGTAATATGAGTGACAAATCTTTACATTGTACAAAAGCATTATCCCACAGCATTTACCAATTTTCTTTTAAAAACAAGAACTGTGAATTTAGCTTCCTTTGTTTAGTTTTTATTCCTAATCATTATCCATAGCAACTTATAACCAACACTCTAAACAAATACAATCATCCATAACCTATTGTTTTTCAGAATGTGGGTATAGTTTTCTAGGCTACTTTCTGTTGATTGGGGCCTCTAATCATCTTATAGGGACCCAAAGAAAATTTAGGATTATGGTCAAGGCCAGACTGGAGTATTGTGTGAGCCTGGGCCATCTCAGCCAGCAGTCTTGAGGCAATTCTGGATATAGAACTCAGAGGAAACTGCAACAAAGGTGTTCTGAAACATTGGACCATTGGCCCATGCATTCCCATTGGAGATTTTTCAGGGCATCTTTCTTGATCAAACCTATTTTTTTTTTTACCCAGGATGAATCCACAGCTGCTTATTTCCTGTGGAAATAAAAGAAAAACCTCTTTTCCATACTAACATGTTCTTTACCTTAAATTTTGAAGTCAAAGCATTTTCAAAATATATATGTTGGATTAATCCAACAGCATTTATAACCAAAAGTCTTTCAGCAGCTGTTGCTCCTTCCACAGCAGTCAAGCAATTCAAGGCAACAAAATAATATACAACATCCAGATTTTCTGTGTATTTTTCATCTTTACATGATTTTTTTTAAAAAAACACTATTTCTTTCATTTTTATTTTTAATTTTTGATTTTTGGAGACAGGGTTTCTCTGTGTATCTTTGACTGTCCTGGAACTTATGCTGTAGACTAGGGTGACCTCAAACTCACAGAGATCTGCCTGCTTCTGCCTCCAAAGTGCTGGGGTTAAAGGCATATGCCACAACACTCAATTACTCTATTTCTTTTATTTTTAAAGGACTTTATTCTTTTCTTTTCATTCTCAAGTCATTATATATTTTCAAGAACACTGTAAACAATTTAGAGGTTTTTTTTTTCCCTCACCTGAATCTGTCTTTGCTGTATATCTCTATCTCTTTCTGACTACATGAGTCCTTAATCTGCTATGCATTATAGCTAGGATTAAAACTGTGGCTTTGTTAACTGTCTCCACCCAATTCCTTAGTTTTTTGAGAGTTTATCTTAATGGCAGAGATAAAGGTGAGAGTCAGATTTATTGTCACAATTCTGTAGAGTTTTTAGGTTCATGCCACCACCAAGAAGCTTGATGCTGACTGTGCATAACAATCATTTAAGTGTTTGGTGGCAGAGCTTCTAAAAGAACTGCAAGGTTTTTGCCTCTAAAGTTGAGTTTGTAAGCCATTCTTAAAGGAGCCACATCTTACTCATTGCCAACAAACAGAGTCTACCAGAAAGTAGAGCTGAGCTTGACTATGTTCTTTTCTGTCCAGAATGCTTTAAAAATAATACAATTTTATTTTTTCTTTACATGGAAATTCTCGCCCCACATTTGGTGCCATTGGTAGATGGAAGCTTATGTCGTGCAGGATCCCATAGCCTTTCAATCCCCAAAAAACACAGAGTCTTATATTAATTATAAACTGTTTGGCTTATTAGCTCAGGCTTATTGTTAATTATTTCTTAAAACTTAAATTAATATAGTTTTTGTCTATGTTTAGTCATGAAGCTTGGTATCTTTCCTCAGTGGGACATTCCCATCTTACTTCCTCTGCATCTGACTGGTGACTTTGTCTCTGCCTTACCTTTTCCAAGATTTCTCTTAGTCTGGTTGCCCCACATACTGACGACTGGCCAATTAGCATTATTTTAAACTAATGAAAGTGACAAATCTTTACAAAGTATAAGAGCATTGTTCCACAGAAGTCTTGTGTGGTTAGATATAGATGCTGCATTGAATTCATACTTACAATGGCCATGTCAAGATAAGAAGACACTGTTCCACAGAAACCCTGCTCAAACTATCTTCCATTTTTTAAATTTCCTCTTCTACAATGCTCTTTAAACACTGGAAGTAAGTAATAAGATAGATTAGAGCTGAACACTCCACAGTCTCTTTCCACACTTTGACAGATTATAAGTCTGCATTAACCAATGTTCACTCCAAAAAATAAAAAAAGAAACTTCTGTTGTTTAGGTTGAGAGTGACATTAATTATTGTTATGAACCTTTAAAAGACAGTTTAACATCATTTCCATTAGAAAAACATCAGTAGTAGGTTCTCATCTGAGGCCTATAAGTTTCCTCATTACTGGTAATGACTATCTTTACCAATACCAAGGTTGAATTTTTTCTCATGGAACAGATTTCAGGTTTAAAAGTGATTGGTTACTCCCATAGTAGTGATCTCATGATTGCACCAATGGGCACAACATGCCATGCAGGTTTTTATTTTAATCATTATACATCCTAGGGTCCACAACTTGATAGGAAAATTGATAACTTTGCTCTCCCAGCAGTATGCAAGGCACTTTCTGGCACCATGAATGCTTACAATCAGGAAACTTCCGACTCAGATGTCTCTTAATATCTCAATGTGCTTCAGCTCAGGTATGCAATGACTTCAGCAATAGCATCTTATGATTGAGTTTTGTTGGACAATCAAGGGCATTATCAGTTGCTTTTAATAATTTAGGGCTTTCAAGGACCAGTTTTATTGGTCATGAAGGAATTTTTTGGCAAAAACAACAACAAAACAAAACGAAACAAAAACAAAACAAAAAATAAACCCCAACAACCCCGCAAAACTCCAGAACTTAAGGATTTGGGAAATTTTGCTCATTTATATTTCAAAAAGTAGGATTTATGTGTTTTTTGAAAAGTACCTAAACTTACTATACTATCATTTCAAAGCTTGGATGAGAGGTGTTTGGTCTTTACTACAGAAACCGGGCAAGAGAACTC